>NC_056434.1:48720040-49020040 GCF_018296145.1 Oncorhynchus tshawytscha | reverse complement strand
AAAAATTAAATAATCAATTGATTTGGGAAGTATCCAGTCCAGGATTTATTTTGATCTATTAAGACATTGAATGCATGTTGTTTAGTATACCTAGTATGTTTAGTTCTCTGTGAGAGGCAAGATCATTTAAAGTTATACATGATTTGGTTTATGTAGATACAGCATTTCAATGTTGTTACTACCTGATCTAATTCGCATATTATAGCGGTTTCAGGGGTTGTGTTGTGGATGGACGTTATATGCCTGCGATGTTCCTTTGTTTTTGGCTGCCAGGACCACAGACAGCAATGTGAAATATTCCCCAGAGGCAGGACCACAGACAACTTCTAGACTGCAGCAGAACAGCCACACCTGTCTCCAGTTGTAAATCAGAGCCAAACTGCAGACAGGTGAAACCAATCAGTTCCTCTACTTATCCATGCCCTGGGTTTTCATTATTTTTGAAGTAGTAGGAGGTTATTGGAGAGACAGAGTGTACGGTGGAGGAGGTTTTAAATAATTAAATTATGATTTCAACAAGGCTTGAACACCCAAAGACCACATTTTTAAGACCGTCCACTGGTGACGAAGTGTTTACTTTCTTTGTTTTGGGTTTTATATATCAAGAACGTTGCCAAAGCCTGATAGTATATAAAGTGTTAACCCTTCACGTGGACTGGTATTGTGTGTTTGTATGTGTCTACCCTGCCATATAAAGAACCGGCGCTGAAAACGCTACAATATTCATCCTGAGTTTTCTGCAAACTGTAGATTGTTCGCCACAAATTTCAAATGATATTTTGCCAAATATTCAGAAGTCGCTGAAAATCTGCAGTAAGTTTGCCAAAAAACTATTTGCATGTGAAAATATGAGCTTGCCGCAACTGTTTGTCAGAAACCTATTTTTTTTACAAGGACAGTGAAACTATTTAACGTCAAATGCTTTTGGTCAAGAGTAGGATAATTTTAACTTTAAGCCTTTTCCCAACCATAACCTAATTCTCCTAACCTGCTGCGTAAATTCTAAACCTGCTACGAAAAGTCAATTTTGTTAAAAGCCCCTTCTGGGCAAAACGAATGATAGCCAGCTAACTAAGTGAAGCATTTCATCATGGGAGACTAAATGCAATCATAGTTTGTGGTAGATGAGGGCAATACAGAAGCTTCAAAATGACAAACTAATTGTGCAGTATGACTAACAAAAACTATAAAACATAAAATCTGACAGTACATACAGTATATACGAACAGCGTAATAACTTCAAGTGGCGGAATTATCCTTTAAGGGGTGGCTCTCCCATAGTCATCAATGCCATAGCCACAGTTCATTGACTGTATATGAGCCAGAAAAAAGAAATGACAGATGTTTTGCTCAGCACCCCCGGCAGCAACTTGCCCAAGGCTTCCCCCGCTTCTCCTTCCCCCAAATCCAGACAGCTGATTTTCTGAAAGAGCTGCAAAATCTGGATCCCTACAAATCAGCTGGGCTAGACAATCTGGACCCTCTCTTTCTAAAATTATCTGCCGAAATTGTTGCAACCACTATTACTAGCCTATTCAACCTCTCGTATCGTCTGAGATCCACAAAGATTGGCAAGCTGCCGTGGTCATCCCCCTCCTCAAAGGTGGAGACACTCTAGACCCAAACTGTTATAGACCTATATCCATCCTGCCCTGCCTTTCTAAAATCTCTGAGTTAAGTTAACAAACAGATCACCGACCATTTCGAATCCCACCTTCTCCATTATGCAATCTGGTTTCCGAGCTGGTCATGGGTGCACCTCTGCCACGCTCAAGGTCCTAAACGAAATCATAACCGCCATCGATAAAAGACAGTACTGTGCAGCCGTCTTCATTGACCTGGTTTTTGACTCTGTCAATCACCGCATTCTTATCGGCAGACTCAATAGCCTTGGCTTCTCAAATAACTGCCTCACCTGGTTCACCAACTACTTCTCAGAGATCAGTGTGTCAAATCAGAGTGCCTGTTGTCCGGACCTCCGACAGTCTCTATGGGGGTGCCACAGGGTTAAATTCTTGGGCCGACTATTTTCTCTGTATATATCAATGTTGTCGCTCTTGCTGCTGGTGATTCTCTGATCCACCTCTACGCAGAGGACACCATTCTGTATATATCTGGCCCTTTGGACACTGTGCTAACAAACCTCCAAACATGCTTCAATGCCATACAACACTCATTCCGTGGCCTCCAACTGCTTTTAAATGCTAGTAAAACTAAGTGCATGCTCTTCAACCGATTGCTGCCTGCACCCTCCCGCCCGACTAGCATCACTACTCTGGACGGTTCTGACTTAATATGTGGAAACCTACAAATACCTACGTGTTTGGTTAGATAGTAAACTCTCCTTCCAGACTCACATTAAGCATCCCCAATCCAAAATTAAATCGGCTTCCTATTTCGCAACAAAGCCTCCTTCACTCATGCTGCCAAACATACCCTCGTAAAACTGACTATCCTACTGATCCTTGACTTCGGCAATGTCATTTACAAAATAGCCTCCAACACACTACTCAGCAAACTGGATATAGTCAATCACAGTGCCATCCGTTTTGTCACCAAAGCCCCATTTACTACCCACCACTGCGACCTGTATGCTCTCATTGGCTGGCCCCCACTACATATTCGTCACCAAACCCACTGGTTCCAGGTTATCTAAGTCTTTGTTAAGTAATGCTCCGCCTTATCTCAGCTCACTGGTCACGATAGCAACACTCACCTGTAGCACGCGCTCCAGCAGGTATATTTCACTCGTCATCCCCAAAGCCAACACTTCCTTTGGCCGCCTTTCCTTCCAGTTCTCTGCTGCCAATGACAGGAACAAATTTTAAAAAATCCCTGAAGCTGCAGTCTCAAATCTCCCTCTCTAACTGTAAGCATCAGCTGAAAGAACAGCTTACCGATCACTGTACCTGTACACAGCCAATCTGTAAATAGCACACCCAACTACCTCATCCCCATATTATTATTTATTTTTGCTCTTTTTGCACCCCAGTGTCTCTACTTACACATTCATCATCTGCGCATTTATCACTCCAGTGTTAATGCTAAATTGTAATAATTTTGTCTCTTTGGCCCATTTATTGCCTTACCTCCCTACTCTTCTACATTTGCACAGACTGTACATAGATTTTTCTACTGTACGTTTGTTTATGTGTAACTCTGTTGTTTTTGTCGCACTGCTTTGCTTTATCTTGGCCAGGTCGCAGTTGTAAATGAGAACATGTTCTCAACTGGCCTACCTGGTTAAATAAAGGTGTAATAAATAAATAAAAAGTGAGTCCGCCAGATCAGAGGCAGTAGGGATGACCAGGGATATTTGGTTTATAAGTGTGTGAATTGGACTGTTTTCCTGTCCTGCTAAGCATTCAAAATGTAACGAGTACCTTTGGGTGTTAGGGAAAATGTATGGAGTAAAAAGTAAAACAAATTCTTAAGGAATGTAGTGAAGTAAAAGTAGTCAAAAATATATATAGTAAAGTACAGATACCAAAAAAACATACTTAAGTAGTACTTTAAAGTATTTTTACTTAAGTATTTTACACCACTGGACTGCTGCTATTTCTTGTAGATTTCATAAACTTTTTCAAATCCCTTTTCCTGCACTGCTGAGTGAAAGATACGTCAATCAACCACAAGGGGCGGTTACCTTTATTTTATAACCACAGCAAAGATACTGTCTTTGACTGTAAGATATGAACATACAGAGTATGTATGTTCCTAGACTAGGTACCGCCTACAAAATATTTCTTAGTTGTGATTTGCTAAAAGAGACATAGCAATGAATTGCGTGAACAATGAAGATTGTTTTTTAAAAATGTTGAATTACAATACAATAACAAATAAAACAGGATGTTTTTTTAAGAAACAAAATAAAATAAAATTTAAGGCAAACAAAAACAACAAAATAACTACAAGCTAATTGCAGGTTCAAAAGTTAAAGTACCTCCAAATAAATTGAATAAGGTCAGGGGTTATAATTGTATAAACCTATTATATAGTTGTAAGAATACATTTGTTTTGTTATTGTCTAATTCTAGAGATTTTATAAGCACAAATATATTGCATTTGGGGACAGATTTCAAATGTTTGTTTTTGTGTATGTAAAATTTACCAGAGGGAATGAAAAAAATATATGACTAATTCAGTAGCTTTGTTCTCATTTCAATAATAACATTAAATATTTAATTGTAAATACATGGGCCTTATGAACAACTTCAAAGAGTCAGACTAATAAAAATGTGTCTAATAGTTTCCTCCTTTTTTTTTTATCACAGGCAGATGTAATCTAAGTCCATGAATTTAGACAACACGTTATTACAGGGATATATTTTGTGCAATATAATAAAGTTAACTTTTTACTTTATTTGATATAAAACATTTGTGAGGGAGCAACCAAGCTTTCTTTCATTCAATTTCAGTAGTACCCTTAATGTATTATTACATTTCTTATCCAGCAGGGTGCAACATTCTAATATAATGGGCATCTATATTGAAATGTTCTCCAAAACATAAATGAGATGTAATTAATTAAGTCCTGAAGGTATTGCTTTGTAAAGTTGAAGTTGGAAGTTTACAAAAACTTAAATAATTCCCTAGTCTGCTGTTCCCACATGCTTCAAGAGGGCAACCATTGTTCCTGTTCTCAAGAAAGCTAAAGTAACCGAGCTAAATGACTATCGCCCCGTAGCACTCACTTCCGTCGTCATGGAGTGCTTTGAGAGACTAGTCAAAGATCATATCACCTGACACCCTAGACCCACTCCAATTTGCTTACCGCTCCAATAGGTCCACAGGTTCATCGACAACAGCTCAGCATTTAACACCATAGCTCGTCATTAAGCTCGGTTCTGGACTTTCTGGACTTTCTGACGGGCCGGCCCCAGATGGTGAGGGTAGGAAACAACATCTTCACCCCGCTGATCCTCAACACTGGGGCCCCACAAGGGTGCGTTCTCAGCCCTCTCCTGTACTCCCTGTTCACCCATGACTGTGTGGCCATGCACGCTTCCAATTCAATCATCAAGTTTGCAAACGACACTACAGTGGTAGGCTTGATTACCAAAAACGAAGAGACGGCCTACATGGAGGAGGTGAGGGCCCTCGGAGTGTGGTGTCAGGAAAATAACCTCACACTCAATGTCAACAAAAGAAAGGAGATGATTGTGGACTTCAGGAAACAGCAGAGGGAGCACCCCCCTATCACATCGATGGGACAGTAGTGGAGAAGGTGGAAAGTTTTAAGGTCCTCTGCGTACACATCACCGACACACTGAAATGATCCACCCACACAGACAGCGTGATGATGAAGGCCCAACAGCGCCTCTTCAACCTCAGGAGGCTGAAGAAATTTGGCTTGTCACCAAAAACACTCAAACTTTTACAGATGCACAATCGAGAGCATCCTGTCAGACTGTATCACCGCCTGGCACGTCAACTGCTCTGCCCACAACCGTAAGGCTCTCCAGAGGGTAGTGAGGTCTGCACAACGCATCACCGGGGGCAAACTACCTGCCCTCTAGTACACCTACACCACCCGATGTCACAGGAAGGCCATAAAGATCATCAAGGACAACAACCACCCAAGCCACTGCCTGTTCACTCTGCTATCATCCAGAAGGCGAGGTCAGTACAATTGCATGAAAGCTTGGACCGAGAGACTGAAAAACAGCTTCTATCTCAAGGCCATCAGACTGTGAAACAGCCATCACTAACATTGAGTGGCTGCTGCCAACATACTGACTCAAATCTCTAGCCACTTAATAATTCAAAATTGGATGTAATAAATGTATCACTAGTCACTTTAAACAATGCCACTTTATATACTGTTTACATACCCTACATTACTCTTATGTATATACTGTACTCTATACCATCTACTACATCTTGCCTATGCCGTTCGGCCATCGCTCATCCATATATTTCTATGTACATATTGTTATTCATTCCTTTACACTTGTGTGTGTATAAGGTAGTTGTTGTGAAATTGTTAGATTACTTGTTGTATATTACTGCATGGTCGGAACTAGAAGCACAAGTATTTCGCTACACTCACATTAACATCTGCTAAACGTGTATGTGACCAATAAAATTTGATTTGACTTGACTTTGGTTGGAGTCATTAACTTGTTTTTCAACCACTCCACATATTCCTTGTTAACAAACTATAGTTTTGGAAGGTCGGTTAGGACATCTACTTTGTGCATGACACAAGTAGTTTTTCCAACAATTGTTTACTGACAGATTATTTCACATATAATTCACTGTATCACAATTCCAGTGGGTCAGAACTTTACATGCACTAAGTTGACTGTGCCTATAAACAGCTTGGAAAAGTCCAGAAAATTATGTCATGGCTTTAGAAGCTTCTGATAGGCTAATTGACATAATTTGAGTCAATTGGAGGTGTACCTGTGGATGTATTTCAAAGCCTACCTTCAAACTCAGTGCCTCTTTGCTTGATATAATGGGGAAATCAAAAGAAATCATCCAAGAACTCAGGAAAGAAATGTAGACCTCCACAAGTCTGGTTCATCCTTGGGAGCAATTTCCAAATGCCTGAAGGTACCACGTTCTTCTGTACAAACAATAGCGCGCAAGTATTAAACACCATTGGACCACGCAGCCGTCATACCGCTCAGGAAGAAGACGTGTTCTGTCTCCTAGAGATGAACATACTTTGGTGCGAAAAGTGCAAATCAATCCCAGAACAACAGCAAAGAACCTGAAGATCCTGGAGGAAACAGGTATAAAAGTATCTATATCCACAGTAAAACAAGTCCTATATCGACATAACCTCAAAAGCCGCCATAAAAAAAGACAGACTATGGTTTGCAACTGCACATGGGGACAAAGATCATACTTTTTGAAGAAATGTCATCTGGTCTGATGAAACAAAAATAGAACTGTTTGGCCATAATGACCATCGTTAAGTTTGGAGGAAAAAGGGGAACGCTTGCAAGCCAAAGAACACCATCCCAACCGTGAAGCACGGAGTTGGCAGCATTATGTTGTGGGGGTGCTTTGCTTCAGGAGGGACTGGTGCACTTCAAAAAAGGTGAGGCATACTTCCAAAGTTGTGGCAAAATGGCTTAAGGACAACAAAGTCAAGGTATTGGAGTGGCCATCAGGAAGCCCTGACCTCAATCCAATAGAACATTTGTGGGCCGAACTGAAAAAGCATGTGCGAGCAAGGTGGCCTACACATTTTTACTATTCTTTTGAATTTTTACTAGGATTGTATTTGGCTAAGGTGGATGTAAACTTCAGACTTCAACTGTATATAGAATCATGTATTGGGAAGTCGTTTCTAAAAATGTTCTATAAGAGCATATATTCCCTTTATCAAATAAATCAATTTCAAATATTTTTCTAACCACTTAGGGAAGAATAAAGACTTGGTTTTAACAAAAATATTTGTTGTTCTACATAGGTGTTTTGTGTGGGGAGAAGCTGTGGACATAAAAGTTTCCGGGCTTGTTCGTGAAATTTAGACTGATGGGTCATTTTCCTGGAGAAAAGTTGCACACTCCACAACAATTGAATAACACCCCATTTCTTAAAAATGACACCCCATATTGTGAAATTTCAAGAATGACGTCGTAGATGGGCTACTTTTTAGTCTAATGTTACATTCAGAACAACTGGGATATCGGAAAACTCTGACTTCAATCGGTTCACGACAACTGGGAACTCGAAAAAATAAAGGACGAACCATAACGACAGTGATCTTCGTGGTCGGCAAAACAGATCTCCAGAAAGAAGTCACAGTTCCCGAGTTTGAGCAATTTTTTTCCCCTCCGAGTTCTGTTGTTTTGGACGCACTGACGTCGGAAATATCCGAGTTCCCAGTTGTCTTGAACGTATCATTATTCTCCAGCACGAAGCAGCAGACAGTGTACGTCTAGCTAGCTAGCTAGCTACTTTTCGTACCTGATATCGCTGGCTTTCTCACGCTTCCAAATGTGCTTTTATTTTCAAGATTTTACATTTCTTCTTTGGTGGCCACCCAAACAATAAAACTGAAGTTCTTTTAGTGAAGGTAAGTTTGCAATTCCTTACAAATTCGCATCATTTTATCCAAAATGGCTGCCCGATGCAAGCCAGCTAGCCTCGCCAGCTGATTAACGTTACTGCATAAAATGGCGTCGTGATGGAATAACATGGTCATGTTTTAATGCTGCCATGCGGTTACCGGCGTTTTATCGACACATATTGAAACATTACGAACATCTTTGTTTTCCACAAATTAATGACATGACCAGCAGTTGAACACAATACTTCCTACTAGCTAACTATCTCGCGGCTACGTTCAATGTATGCTGGGTAGTTAACGTTTGAGGTAGCATGAGTTATTGTTAGCTAGCTTATATCACAAATAGCTGATATCACGTTACCAAAGCGAGTACATACCTGTTTTATTTAGCATTTCATAATTTTTCAACATAATTTAGCCACATGGCAGATGTGGCATATCAAGAAGCTGATTAAACACCATAATCATTACACAAGTACACCTTGTGCTGGGGAGAAAGGGCCACTCTAAAATGTGCAGTTTAGTCACACAACACAATGCCACAGATGTCTCAAGTTTTGAAGAAGTGTGCAATTGGCATGCTGACTGCAGGATTGTCCACCATATCTGCTGCCATAGAATTATGAACACAGATGTCTCTACCATAAGCCGCCTCCAATGTCGTTTTAGAAAATGAGGCACTATGTCCAACTGACCTCACAACCGCAGACCGCTTTTATGGCATGTGGGCGAGCGAGCAGTTTGCAGATGTCAACATTGTTTACTGAGTGCCCCATGGTGGGGTTATGGTATGGGCAGGTATAAGCTACAGACAACGGACACAATTGCATTTTATCGATGGCAGTTTGAATGTATAGAAATAACGTGACGAATCCTGAGGCCCATTTTAATTTTCTATTTGTGACCAACAGATGCATCTCTTTTCCCAATCATTTTTATTCCATAGATTAGGGCCAAATTAATTTATTTCAGTTGACAGATTTCCTCATATGAACTGTAACTCAGTAAAATCAAGGAAATTGTTGCGTGTTGCATTATATATATTTTTTTGTTCCGTATAATTGAAGTTGGCTACCTAGTCGTTGCACCAGCCAAAGTCAGCATTAGAATCTATCTTAGTTGAATAGATTGTCATTTTTGGTAACTCATGAAACTCATGATACTAACGCATGATCCATATCTTTCTCTCCTACAGCACTGTTTTCCCCACCCCTCCCTGTTATTATTATTCTTTTAAAGATTCATCTTTGTCAAGCCGCCAAAGTGGAGAGTGTGATTGCAGTAGGGGGTGCTTCTCGTTTCAGGTATGTTCTTCCCTCAATAGGAATCCTTTTAAATATTGAGGGGACATTTCCAAACACACTGGGGTTTCATCAAGCAGCATCCTCTTTGCTGTGTCATTTGTACCTCATACCCCACCTGTCATGGATCAGTATGCTGCTTTTCTGAAAATCCGGTCCCTGACTTCTTATAATGTCTGATATTGTTGTATTACAACATAGTACAGCAATTTAACAGCATAGTCTCTGTCACCCACGTGGGTATAACCAATGAGGAGATGGCATGTGGGTACCTGCTTCTGTAAACCAATGAGGAGATGGGAGGTGCAGGACTTGCAGCGCAATCTGCATCAGCAATAGGAATTACTTCTATTTTAGCCCTTGGCAACGCAGACATTCGCGAGCAGTGTGTGTGCAATAATTGAATAGCGTAGATTCCTACATTTATTTTGCAACGCACGCGATGCGATCGGTGTAGTCAGGGTATTAGAGTTGACCGGGGCAGCTCCAGCAGGGCAGAAATTGGACGAACAGACTTGTTGGGAAGGTGGCTTCCTGTGACGGTGCCGCATTAAGCCGTTGAGCTCTTCAGTAAGGTCATTATACTGCCAATGTTTATCTATGGAGATTGCAAATCCAACTTTATTCGTCACATGCGCCGAATACAAGTGTAGGCCTTACCGTGAAATGCTTACTTAGAAGCCCTTAACAAACAGTGCAGTTCAAGAAGAGTTTATTCTATTTGGCAAATCTTTTCTTAAGTAAAAAAATAACAATAAAAAGTAACACACAAACGAGGCTATATAGGGGGTACCAGTACCGAGTCAGTGTGCAGGGGTACAGGTTAGTTGGGGTAATTTATACATGTAGGTAGGGGTGAAATGACTATGCATAGATAATATAAACAGCAAGTAGCAGCAGTGTACAAACAGGGGGGGTCAATGTAAATAGTCCGGTGGCGATTTTATTAATTGTTCAGCAGTCTCATGGCTTGGGGGTAGATGCTTTTGGTCCTAGCTTTGGCATTCCGGTACCGCTTACCGTGCGATAGCAGAGAAAATAGTCTATAACTTGGGTGACTGGGGTCGCTGAAAATGTTTAGGGCCTTCCTCTGACACCGCCTATTATATAAGTCCTGGGTGGCAGGAAGCTTGGCCCCAGTGATGTACTGGTCTGTACGCACTACCCTCTGTAGTACCTTGCGGGCAGATGCCGTTAGTTGCCATACCAGGCGACGATGCAACCGGTCAGGTTGCTCTCTGGTGCAGCTGTAGAACCTTTTGAGGATCTGGGGACCCATGCCAAATCTTTTCAGTCTCCTGAGGGGGAAAAGGTTTTGTCGTCCCCTCTTCACGGCTGTCTTGGTATGTTTGGACCATGATAGTTCATTGGTGATGTGGACACCAAGGAACTTGAAACTTTCGACCCGCTCCACTACAGCCCCGTCGATATTGATGGGGCCTGTTTGGCCCGCCCTTTCCAGTAGTCCACGATCAGCACCTTTTGTCTTGCTCACATTGAGGGAGAGATTGTTGCCCTGGCACCACACTGCCAGTTCTCTGACCTCCTCCCTATAGGCCGTCTCGTCGTTGTCAGTAAACTTAATGATGGTGTTGGAGATGTTTGGCCACACAGTCATTGGTGAACAGGGAGTACAGGAGGGAACTAAGTACACACCCCTGAGGGGCTCTAGTGTTAAGTATCAGCGTGGCAGACTTGTTGTTGCCTACTCTTACCACCTGGGGCGGCCCGACAAGAAGTCCAGGATCCAATTGCAGAGGGAGGTGTTTTGTCCCAGAGTCCTTAGCTTAGCTCACGTAGGTGTTCCTCTTGTCCAGGTGGGAAAGGACTGCGTGGATTGAGATTGTGTCATCTGTTGGGGCGAATTGGAGTGGGTCTAGGGTGTCCGGGAGGATGGTGTTGATGTGAGCCATTACCAGCCTTTCAAAGCACTTCATGGCTACCAACGTGAGTGCTATGGGGCGGTAATCATTTAGGCAGGTTACCTTTGCTTTCTTGGGCACAGGGACTATGGTGGTCTGCTTGAAACAACATGTAGGTATTACTGACTCGGTCAGGGAGAGGTTTAAATTGTCCGTGAAAACACTTGACTGTTGGTCGGCGCATGCTTTGAGGACATGTCCTGGTAATCCATCTGGCCCAGCGTTTTTGTGAATGTTGACCTGTTTTTTTAAAGGTTTTGTTCAAATTGGCTACCGATATCGTTATCACACAGTCATCCGGAACAGCTGGTGTTCTTGTGCATGCTTCAGTGTTGCTTGCCTTGAAGCGAGCATAAAATGCATTTATCTCGTCTGGTAGGCTTGCGTCACTGGGCAGCTCGGCGTCTGGGTTTCCCTTTGTAATCCGTAATAGTTTTCAAGCCCTGCCACATATGATGAGCGTCAGAGCCGGTGTAGTAGGATTCAATCCTAATCCTGTATTGACACTTTGCTTGTTTGATGGTTTGTCTGAGGGCATAGCGGTATTTCTAATAAGAACCTGGATTAGTCTCCCGCTCCTTGAAAGCGGCAGCTCTAGCCTTTAGCTCGATGCGGATGTTGCCTGTAATCCATGGCTTCTGGTTGGGATATGAATGTACGGTCACTGTGGGGACGACGTCGTCGATGCACTTATTGATGAAGCCGATGACTGAGGTGGTATACTCCTCAATGCCATTGGATGAATCCCGGAACCTATTCCAGTCTGTGCTAGCAAAGTAGTCCTTTAGTGTAGCATCCGTCATCTGACCACTTCCGTATTGAGCGAGTCACTGGTACTTCCTGCTTTAGTTTTTGCTTGTAAGCAGGAATCAGGAGGATAGAATTGTGGTTAGATTTGCCAAATGGAGGGCGGGGGAGAGCTTTCTATGCATCTCTGTGTGTGGAGTAAAGGTGGTGTAGGATTTTTTTTCTCTTGTTGCACATGTGACATGCTGGTAGAAATTTGTTAAAACTGATTTAAGTTTGCCTTCATTAAAGTCCCCGGCCACTAGGAGCTCCTCTTCTAGGTGAGCATTTTCTTCTTTGCATATGACCTTACATAGTTGGTTGAGAGCGGTCTTAGTGCCAGCTTCGTTCTGTTGTGGTAAATAGATGGCTACGAATAATATAGATGAGAACTCTCTTGGTAGATAGTGTGGTATACAGCTTATCATAAGGTACTCTACCTCAGCCGAGCAATATCTCGAGACTTCTTTAATATTAGACATCGCGCACCAGCTGTTATTTACAAATAGACGCACACCCCCACCCCTCATCTTACCAGACATAGCTTCTCTGTTCTACAGGTGCATAGAGAATCCCGCCAGCTCTATATTATCCGTAACGTCTTTCAGCCACGTCTCGGTGAAACTTAAGATGTTACAGTTTTTAATATCCCGGTGGTAGGATGATCTTAATCGTAGATCATCATTTTATATTTTCCAATAAGTGAACGTTAGCAAGAAGAACAAATAGTAGTGGGAGTTTACTCGCTCGCCTACGGATTCTCAAAGGCAGCCCCATCTGCGGCCCCTTTTCCTGCGTCTTTTCTTCAAGCAAATTACAGGTCCTGTTCTGGGCCTTTTCCAGTGAAAGCAGTACATCCTTCTCGTCGGACTCATTAAAGGTAAAAGTTTATTCTAGTCCGCGGTGAATAATCGCTGTACTGTTGTCCAGAGGTTATTTTCGGTCATGAGTGACAGTAGCAGCAACATTATGTTCAAAATAAGTTACTCAAAAAAAAAAAATAGCACAAGTGGTTGGGAGAATGTAAAAGTCAGCCATGTTCTTCGGCGCCATCTTTTGCGATGTGCTCGATTTTTATACACCTGTCCGCAACAAATAGCCAAATCCACTAATTTGAAGGGGTGTCCATATACTTCTGTGTGTGTGTATATAGTGTATCTACGAAACTAGGACATGTCACTTGACATTAATGTTATCCAGAGGCCTTAGGGTCAGGATGCAGTCAAACCACATTCACATTGAAAGCCGTGGCTCCAAAAATGACTAAAGCTGACACTGTATAACATAAAATAGTATAGCATCAACTGTGATTTGGCCAAATATGGAGAATATTTGTGTTCAATGGGCCCTTTGTTAAGAATGGTGCAATGGTATGTGGGTGGGTGCCACTTTAATGTCCTGAGCACCAACAATGTACCAGGCACCATTGATTTAGTAAGTAAGGGGTTTTAGCTACAGTAATAGGTTTGGTAAATGTACTGCTAGAATGAGTAGTCTTACTCTGAATGTGCACATTGTCATACCAGACAATGATACATTTTTCTTCCTCTATATTTTGGAGATGGTAATCAGCAATGTTAATCATTAAAGATTTCAGGGGTCACTCTTTCCCCTGCCACTACCATTTCACATGTACTGGTTTTTAATTCTGCACCAGAGCCTGAGCTTTTTGGATAACCAGCGATGGCAATACTTAATTTCTCCCAATTTCCACCGTTGTTTCACAGTCAATATTGCAATGACTCGTTATGACATGGGAACATTTATTTGGACTCACTTCCTTACCCACCCAGGAGTTATCCAAAGAATATGATCTGCCTAATTTAATAATTAGTAATAAGGTATGTACTTGCTTTCCATGAAGATTAAGACCGTGGATATTATGCAACAAATGGCTTCAGCAAAGCAAAAACAAGGAAAAGTGGGTTACTCTTTATGCTCCAGATGTTGAATGTGAATAACTGCCATTGTTCTGGTCCACAGTGGCAATATCACTATGGTGATGGTAACACGGTCCGATGTCAGTCCATTGTGATTTGTCATGTCTTTATGGCCGATGGGCCTTTTTTATACTGAACAAAAAATATAAGCGAAACATATAAGGTGTTGGTTTCATGAGCTGAAATAAAAGATCTCTGAAATTGTCCATACGCTCAAAGCGTATTTCTCTCAAATGTTTTGCCAAAATTAGTTTACTTCTCTGTTGGTGAGCATTTATCCTTTGCCAAGATAATCCATCCACCTGATGGGTGTGTCATATCAAGAAGCGGATTAAACAGCATGATCATTACACAAGTGCGCCTTGTACTGGGGACAAAAGGCCAGTCAATGTGCCGTTTTGTCAAACAACACAATGCCACAGATGTCTCATGTTTTGAGGGAGCGTGCAATTGGCATGTTGATTGCAGGAATGTCCACCAAAGCTGTTGCCAGAGACTTGAATGTTAATTTCTCTAGCATAAGCTGCCTCCAACGTTTTTAAAAGTGTCCGCACAACTGCAGACCTCGTGTAACCACGCCAGCCCAGGACCTCCACACCCGGCTTCTTCACCTGCGGGATCATCTGAGACCAGCCACCAGGACAGCTGATGATACTGTGGGTTTGCACAACCAAAGAATTTCAGAAACCGTATCAGGGAAGCTCATCTGCGTGCTCGTTGTCCTCACCAGGATTTTACCTGACTGCAGTTGAGCATCGTAACCAACTTCAGTAGGCAAAAGCTAACCATCGATGGCCACTGGCACGCTGGAGAAGTGTAGGCTCCATGGATGAATCCTGGTTTCAACTGTTCCGGGCAGACATGGCGTCGTGTGGGCCAACGTTTTGCTGATGTCAACGTTGTGAACAGAGTGCCCCATGGTGAGGTTATGGTATGGGCAGTCATAAGCTACGTACAAGGAACCCATTGCATTTTATCGATGGCAATTTGAATGCACAGAGATACCGTGACGGGATTCTGAGGCACATTTGCCACCATCGCCACTTTTTCAGCATGATAATGCACAGCCCCAATGTCACAAGGATCTGACAATGTATTGACTAATCTTGTGGAAACAACCATATGTTGCTTAAATCAATCAACACTTTTTAGCTCTCACTTACAGGACATGAATGACCTATGGAGGGGAGTGTGAAACTGTGATCAACTCTTTCAATCAGTTAAACATGTACAATTCCTATGCATTGCTCTTGCATATTCAAAGTTGTTCTCCGTTTACCCTAACAGTGCTTCTTCGGGGGGAGGTGTTGGTAGGGGTGCACCTCAGCACTATCCCAAGACTGTCGGCAACAGGTAGGCCTACCACACAGGCATGATTCCCAGAAATCATTCTAAGGGATCCACAAATAATAAATACTGGGAACCAGGAGCTGGGAACCCTGTTTCAGCTAAAAGGCATTTTTTGTATGTGATCTGTATCTGAGTGGAATTGATGCTCTCTAGAATGATAAACGTCATCCTCAGTGTATTTGCTCTCCAGCATTGCAGATGTGATTTGCTGTCACCTGTATGTAGTACTGGTGGTGTATGATCACTTAGTGCCGTAGCTCAACAAAGTCTCCTTTCTGTTACTCCAGCGAGTTCCTGGGGAAAACCCCCGGGCACAGCGCTCCGAAATGGGTTCCTTCACGAAGCACTAGACGAGATGCCAACTCCAGCAACGAAAAAGAGCGACACGATGCAATCTTTAGGAAAGTGAGAGGGTAAGTGTCAAGAAACACAATTTGTCCACAAATTGGTTTAAGCTTTATTTCCTCAAATGTTCTCAATGTGTTTGGTTTTATGCTCTGTGCCCTTGCCGCCTGCATGAGCACATGCTTCTCTGTCAGATGTTTACAAGAGCAAACCATCAACTTTATATGGCTAACAAGCAAATCTTGTTGATTTCCCAACCCCTCTTGATTATGCATGTGCCCATGAGTTGACATGTCCCTGTTCTCTCTCCCCGCTCCTCCTTTTCCTCTTTAGCATACTCAACAAGCTCACGCCTGAGAAGTTTGACAAGCTATGCCTTGAGCTCCTGAATGTGGGCGTAGATACAAAACTCGTCCTTAAAGCAATCATCTTGCTGGTAAGTAAGCCTCTTATTTATTTTCCTGTTAACCGTGTCTGCTCTTTGCAAATGTAATCTATAATTTCCTGGCATCCTCCATGTATAACTGATGCTTTAATGGATTAAAAGAAAATATTTTTTTTTCCCTCTCTCCTCCCTCCCATCTAGATTGTAGACAAAGCCCTAGAAGAGCCGAAGTATAGCTCACTCTATGCGCAGCTATGTCTGCGTTTGGCAGAGGACGCACCAAACTTTGATGGCCCTTCGCCCGAGATCCAAACATCCCAAAAGCAGAGCACTGTAAGCATCAAGTTTAGATAGTTTTTCTTTTCTGCACGGTTATGTCTTTTAGTCTAGTTGTATGGTAATCTGTATGTGCTGTACAATAGTGTAGAACCACCTCTGGTCTTCTCTTTATGTTCCAAGTGCCTGTATAGAATGTCACTGGTTCTGATGTTCAATCTCAAATGTTGTCCTGATTTTGCAGACCTTCAGAAGACTTCTAATTTCCAAGCTTCAAGATGAATTTGAAAACCGCAGCAGAAATGTTGAAAGTGAGTACCACAACTCCCCAACATGGCTCTTTTGGGACAAGGCCCACCACAAGTCCGCTCCTTGACTCACCTATTGTACTTGTACTAACTTGATGTTCTCCTTCTACCAGTCTATGACAAACATGACAACCCTCTTACTTCTGAGGAGGAGGAGCAGCGTGCCATTGCCAAGATCAAGATGCTTGGCAACATTAAATTCATCTCGGAACTTGGCAAACTTGACCTCATCCATGAATCTATCCTTCATAAGTGCATCAAAACAGTATGTTCAACCATTTCAGTGTAGTTCTTTTGGATTTAGTTTTGTATACCTTTTTATCATTATTTGCAACTTAAGATACAACTTTGTCTAGTTGTTCTGCTTTGCAATCTTCGTAGTTTTTACTTTTCTACTGGCACTGGTCCCTAATATGCCACTTGTATAATACCATCATCCCCCTCTCCCTAGCTTTTGGAAAAGAAGAAGAGAGTCCAACTCAAGGATATGGGGGAGGATCTGGAGTGCCTCTGTCAGATAATGAGAACAGTGGGGCCTAGACTTGACCATGAAAAAGCTAAGGTACATTCTCTTGTTCCTAGCGGTCTATCTGCTGTCATCCCTATGGCCTGTATGTCTGTCTCTTTCTCTGTTATGACACCACTGTTCATCTCTCCCCCAGTTTGAAATGTATCAGTACATTGGCCAAATACGCCCGCTGTCTGAGAATGTGTCCATCTCCTAACACCACTGTCCATCTCTGCCCTACAGTCTTTAATGGACCAGTACTTTGGCCGTATGTTATCCTTAATGAACAACAAGGAATTGCCCGCCAGGATCCGCTTCCTGCTGCAGGACATGGTAGAGCTGCGAGACAACAACTGGGTCCCCCGCAAAGCTTTCATCGACAACGGACCAAAGACCATCAACCAGATCCGTCAAGAGGCAGTGAAAGTGAGTCAGTGTAGAGAACTGGAATTAATGGCCTGTTCGTCTCATCCTCTCTCTTTGCCGCATCCTCAAAAGGAGGAGAGACCCTGGACCTTCTCATCCAGTACAGTTGAGAAGGAGGCGAGGAAAGAGGACATGAGGAATTGAGGAAAGACCAATTGAGAACGAGCCTGTGTATATCACCATCTAAGTCAAAGTAGCATCTTTGAACCTGTGATGCTCTACCTGTGGCTTCTTAGGCCAAGCTTATTGGTACAGCAACCCTATGCTTTTTCTTTTATAACTGGAGCTTCCTGACAACCCCTCCGGGTCTCTTTTTTTCTTCTGCAAAGCAACTCTCACTTATTACACAACAGAGAATGCCTTCACACATCTAATGGACGCTTATGATTATTCAGTAGTTGCCCAGTATATCTAAGAGTGATGAGTGACAGAGAATGCACATGGCTATATAACTACAACATCAAGAAGCAACAAATAGGATGTCTTTTTGAGCACTATTCACTGGAGTGTGTTTTTGTCTCCCCAGGATTTGGGTGTTTTCATCCCAGCGACCATGGCTCAGGGAATGAGGATGGACTTCTTCCTGGAAGGCCCTTTTATGCCAAACAGGATGAAAATGGAGACTCTCGGGGGATTGGCTGACATGTTTGGACAAATGCCAGGTAGGCACAGGCGTAGGTTTGTCCATCTGCCTGTCTAGGTCTCGTCCATTAACCACTTATTGTCTGCCAGCGTGTTTGAGGGGATCATTTATCACAAAATGAGTAGTTATTTGGGATGTAACATGATTTTGTAGGCCAGTGATTCTACCCAGTCTGACATAAAGTCTACTTCAAACATGCTCTGTGACTGAGAAAATGTGACAGCCAGATGTAAATTCTCACTCCTCTCTAACCTGTCTCCTCAGGTGGTGGGATAGGGACGGGCCCGGGGGTCATTCAGGACAGGTTCTCTCCCACTCTGGGACGTCATCGCTCCAACCCACTCTTCAACGTCAACGGACATAACGGCCACAACACCGCCCCCCAACCACAGTCTCCGTTTGAAATTGGAGCCAACAAGTCTTTTATCAAGTCCAACCAGGTAAATAACTGGATTTGATTTGATTCAATGCAATTTAAAAAAAATTAATAGCGGGAGCATTTTGGCCATATTAATGGTTTAGTAAATTTGCAGCATGTGTGCGCAACGAGGATGAGCTGTCCTTTCTTCCTGCTTGTGGAAAGGAAATGTGTCTCTTCCCGCTAGCGCCACCAATTTATGTTTCTTGTCTGGTCTGTTTTAAAGGTTCAGAATCAGCATTTCCAGAACCAGAACCACCAGAGCCAGCAACAGCAGGTCCAGTCCAACAAGGACATGCCTCCACGTTTCAGCAAGAAGGGACAACTCAACTTAGAAGAGGTACATTAACCCACTCCCCACCAGTCTGGCCACTAGTGCTGAGCGATTAGTGCTTTTTGATATTTGTTTGACTATACAAAAAAAAAAAATCACAATTTTGGGCTTCGATAATAAAAAAAAACATTAACCGCGCTAATTAATACAAATCCCATGATGGTAGTGACTGCCTATGGCTGTTTATTAGTTATTCACATAAATTTAATAAAATATTTCGGTCATTGTGTATAATCTCTATAGAGCTGCTACCTATGTTGTCTGACAAAATCACAATTTTAGTATGTCTTCAAATCTAAAAAGGAATACTTTAATGAATTCTGAATACCAATACCTACATCACGAAGCAACTGCTTTCTATTTATCCTCTTTTGATTGCGCATTCTTCTCTTACATAGCAGGCGTAAAAGAAACACAGACCGGACAAGTACTACATCGCACAGTTCGGGCATGATCTGATTTATCTATAAAGAAACTGCAGTGCACCTTGCATTGAGCTCACAAAACAAACAAAAAACAGAATTAAGTGGAATTCAAATAATTGAACCGACCTCTGTCAATTAGTTGTTTTAAACACTGAAAAATAACCTGATGAAGTCTGCAGTGTATCACCCATTGGGCTATAAAAGAGAAGCGAAAGGATCTTCTTGTATGATCGTTAAATAGAGTTGTATGTTTCTCATATTGAAATTGAGGACTGAGCACAGTTCAGAGCGTGATGTCAGATATGTCACATCAGAATGAGTGCTTCATCCAATGTCTGACAACTGTGAGCGGCCAGCCACATCCTCTAACCAGCCATTAGCATACTCTGCTGCTTCTTTCCGTGATGTGGTTTCTTACATTTCTTACATTTTGTTTAATTATTGGAGCGGCACTCAGCGTGAGCGAAGTGGATACGTATTTTTTCATTTCGCCGGTAAGAACAGTCAAGCCAGTCTGACTAGGCTTGGGTGCCACTGCCATACAGGAAAAACGGAGCACAGTGACAGTCATGCTTGCACCTTTACATTACTGAAAAGCTCAAGTTTCTAGCCCAAACCACCAACTAACTACCTTTCCCACCAAACATTCTGATTGGTTTCATCCTTCCAACTAAAAGTCCCGATTTGACATATCGCTTTACATTAGTATTTTGGGCCCCCAAAAAATGTAATCCAAATTTGAGGAAAGTCATGTCGGAAAAGCGACATCGAGAAGAACACGAGTGAATGCACAGCAGGAGTGAAGCCACTGTCCACAAAAGACGGTGAAGACCCAAGTAATACAAAGTCCTCATTGTTGAAAAATATATTTTGTCACTGAATAAAGACAACTTATCATCAGACAATATCCTGGCTTACCCCTACCATCTAGATCTGAGTGGGCCAGTTCATTTTGCATATCCTGGTGCACTTATTGGCTTGCTATCTGCTAGCAACATGACATTACAACTCTTTGGTCACTTTAGTACCTACCTACCTGATGCGCCTTCATCACTGAGGTATAATAAGAACACACCGAAACCACCAGCATGCTGTTCCTTTCTTGACGTCAAAGCCGTGTTTGAGTTTTTGATAAATATAATTAATTTTGAAAATAGTAGTTTACACTTTTCCAAAAGACAGTTTTATATGGAAAATAATCAGTCTACGTTGTCAGATTTGTGGAAATTATATTGTGCAACCTTCACTTTAACCATAAAACGTCCAGGTTTTAAACAATTAAGTTTGTCATTTTATGAAGCATGTCTTACCTTCAAAGTAGCCTAGCCAAAATATAACCATAGAAATGTTGAGGGAATTATTTTATTAACACTTAATATGTTAAGTTCATGTTTTAAGTATCCCTATATTTCTGTTATTACGGGGCTATCACTCAGTCAAGAGTGCGCCTGCGCAGGGAGTCTCGTTGTTGATGGACCTAGCCTTGAGTGGAATGGCTACCTTGTAGTGTGTTCATTTAGTATATTAAACTTTGTTAAACTGTAACCTTGTCGTTGTGTCATTTCGAGTTAACATTGTAGTTATTAACCATCCTCTGCTACCAATGTGCCACCTCGCTTCGACGAGAAAAGGCCGTACGAAAGTTGGAAAAATTAACTTCGAATCTGGACGAGAAAAAACGAGCACTTGCGGTGGTATTATCGCTCGAAGGAAGAGCGAGAGATACAGCACTGGAAATATCCGTTGAGGATTTGAACAAGGATGACGGTATGGGAACTTTGATCAGAGCACTGGATTCTATATTTCTTAAAGAAGAGAAAGACTGTGCCTACGAGGCATATTCAAACTTTGACAGTGTTACGAGAGATATTTCGGTTGCAATGACGGACTACATCATTGATTTCGAACAGAGGTACAATAGGATGCACAAGTACGACATGGTTCTCCCGGTTGCAGTGTTATCTTTCAAGTTGCTAGATACTGCCTGTCTGGATGGTAGGGATAAACAGTTGGCTTTGACTGCTTGTACTGTGCTGACTTTTGCATCAATGAAGTTGGCACTACATTTTTAAAAACAAAATTGGTGAAAAAATGTCTGTCGCGCCAATAGCAGATGGAATGCAAGTGAGTGACTCAGCATATTACACTGAGCAGCAGAGAAAAGGCGCCAACTAGTCACGTTCTCAAAACAACCAGAAGAGGGTGCCATTTCCCGGCACAAATCCACTGGACAAATATGGAAGATCAAAATGTGCTAAGGACTGTCCTCATAAAAATGAACAAGTTAAACTAACAGAGGAAAATGTAAACACAGAGCAGTGTAACATTACACTGTTTTCAAATGAATCTGCTTCTGACACTGAGATTTTTATAGTTGAATCCTTAGGATCTGCTGTGATTGATACTGCATGTACACGGACAGTGTGTGGTGCAAAATGGCTTGATAGCTATGTCAGTGAACTAAATATGAAAGAAGTACAAAATATGATTGACACACCAAGCAACAGAGCTTTCAAATTTGGAGATGGGAGAATTGTCCATTCTACCAAGAGAGTTAAGACACCAGCAATAATTGGTCAGACAAAGTGTCACATTGAAACAGAGGTGGTGCCTACAGATCCCCTTACTATTAAGCAAAGCTACCCTCAAGAAGGCAGAGGCTGTTCTAGACATAAAAATGACAAGGTACTGATGTTTAAACAACCAGTGACTCTTGAACTTACTACCTCAGGCCACTATTGTGTAAACATTTTAGACACAGACATCACACAGAGTCCATGCAAAAATGAGATACTGACTGACAGGGCACATGGAGATTCTGAAAGTCACAGAGAACATGAACACAAAAGAAAAACACAAAGTATTGTTCAAGCTTCACAAACAGTTTGGACATGCTACAGTTGACAGACTTCAGAAGTTACTCAGCAGTTCAGGGAATAATGATGATGAGAAGTACGAAACTGGAAACAAAGTGTACTACAAACGAGTTGACTGTCAAGAGTGGAAAGGACCGGGAGTAGTCATTGGTCAAGATGGTGTGATATTTTTTGAGGTACGGAGGCATCATTGTCAGGGTGCATCACTCAAGATTGCGGAAAGTAAATTATCAACAAGATGGAGGGGCTGTTGCTGAGAATCAGTCTCCTAATGAAAATGACAAAGACACAGTGACAGACACAAACCTACCAGATGTCGCATCCAATGAAATGGACACTGAAACTGACACAGGAAATGGAGCAGAGACCTACAACCATGCCCCTGTAATACTGTTGAGTGTTCAAATGAGGAAAACATTCAACAACAACCACATGTATTAAGAGAACATGGTTGTTCCAATCTGAAAACTGGACAAACTGTTAAATACATGGACAGAGAAAGTGGTGTTCCACATACAGAAACCGTCATTGGACGAGCAGGAAAAGCCAAAGGAAAACACCAGAACTGGTACAACTTGTAGTACTCTGAACTAGCTGTCTAGAACTGTCACTTGTAGATCATATCAGAATAGAACCAATGGAAAACCGAGAAAAACAATGACATTCAAAAATGATGATGTACTTGAAACAAAGGACGTGTCATTTGACTCAGCTAAGCTAGATGAGCGCAGTAATTGGAGGAAAAATGAAGTGTTTGAGGAAGTCAAAGACTTGGCCAAAAATGTGTCTCAACAAGGTGGGTGTGTACCCTTAAAGAATCCTTAACTGGAATAGTGCCTGAAGTACGTCTAGTGGCTAGAGGTTTTGAGGAGCTGGCTGCTAAAGAACTCCCAAAAGACTCACCGACATGCGCCTCAGTCACTCAGATTGCTGATGTCAGTGATCTGCCAGAAAAAATGGAAACTTTAATTCCATAGACATCAAATCTGCATTTTTGTAGGGGACAGAGCTGTCAAGGGACATTCACATCCGACCTCCACCTGAAGTTAAAAGCGAAGGAACACTGTGGAAACTAAAAAAGTGTGTGTATGGACTGGCAGATGCATCACTCTACTGGTACAACAAAGTCAAGGCAGCAATGCTGAATACAGGTGGAAAAATGTCACAAGTGGATCCTGCAGTCTTCTATTGGCTTGATCAAGACTGCAATGTGACTGGAGTACTTGCCTGTCATGTTGAGGACTTTATCTGGGGTAGCTCACAGACCTTTGCTTCAACTGTGATTCCACACCTCAAAGCTGTTTTCTAGATCGGCCATGAGGAGCATGATCATTTTTGTTATGTTGGAATAGAGTTTATTACAGTTGATGGAAAAATACTGATGCAACAGGAAAGCTATATCAAGAATCTTCAACCCATTCACCTGGATTCTTCAAAAGCCGTACAAAGGAATTCCCCTTTGAAATTGAAGCTGATCAATTGAGGTCAAAGATAGGACAACTTTTATGGGTTGCTAGACCGAGTAGACCTGATGTAATGTTTGATGGTTGCAACTTGCATCTAACACAAAACACGCCACTGTACAAACCATGAGGTGAACAAAGTTGTTCGTAAACTGAAATCACAACAAGTGACTAAAGTTTCAGCACGTTGGAAAAGATGACTCTTTGAAACTAGTTGTCTTCAGTGATGCTTTGCTAGAGAACCTTACAGATGGAGGCACACGGTGGACATCTAATAGGTGAAGGAGGAAGATTCTCACCTATCTGTTGGCAGTCAAAAAGGATCAGAAGGGTTGTCCGAAGCACACTTGCTGGAGAAACCCTAGCTCTTGCGGATGGAATTGACAATGCTATCTTTCATGCAATTCTGTTCTCAGAGCTAACCACTGGTGAGACAAAACGGCACTTTCTACCTGTAGTTTGTGTCACTGACAACTACTCATTAGTTGATGCTGTGAAGTCAACCAAGTCTGTCACAGAAAAAATACTTTGTCTTGAGCTTAACAGCATCAAGGAACTTATTCAAGCCCAGAGAATCCAGCGGATTCTGTGGTCGACCACAAAGGAACAGCTTGCTGACTGTCTGACTAAAAAAGGAGCATCTGGTCTTGTGCTCCTACAGGCTCTCAGTAATGGAAAGTGGCAGCTTGAGTAATACAAATTAAAAACTGTCACACAACCCATTTGTAATGGGGATCTTGAATAATACTTGGACATTTAATTATGTTGTTTTATTTGTCTTTAAAGAAAAGGGGGAGATTGTTAAGTTCATGTTTTAAGTATCCCTATATTTATGTTATTACGGGGCTATCACTCAGTCAAGAGTACGCCTGAGTCTTGTTGTTGATGGACCTAGCCATGAGTGGAATGGCTACCTTGTAGTGTGTTCATATAGTATAGTAAACTTTGTTAAACTGGAACCTTGTCGTTGTGTCATTTCGAGTTAACAAATATGCCATTGAAACCAGAATTTCTCACGTTCTACTGGTTTTCGAATCAATGTTCCTTTTATTGTCCAGCAGCCCAAGGCATAATCGTAGTCATATTGCAGTCGTAACCCATGCTAGTTGACCCATCTTTAGATCTCCACTTTATTTCTATGAAATATTTTCATCTGTCACATAACCGCTCGGCGTGCTGTGCACTTTTGGGAAGTGTTTTCCTGCTAATTGCATTTTGGGACATTCTCACACACAGCCTACAGCCATGTGCGCATTGTTGAGTTTATAATATTTAGAAATATAACTTTATGAACGGTTTGATTTGTTGCATCAGCCTCACTTGCTTTTTAAAATGTTTTTATGTGCAGTGGTCCCAGAACTGTTCCAGATTCTGTTTTGAACCGTGGACATATTTGTTTTGTTTTTATGGTCACGGACGACCGGACGCCCTTAATTTCGAGCCCTGGAGGGAATTCATTTTATTAAGCCATAAGTATTTAGCTGTAATTGTAATGTTGCACTATTTTATATACTACATTTTTGTCTGATTCTCTATGGTAAAAAACTATAGTGATGCATTTAATTTTGTAAAGTGGTTCCTTGCATCATACAATGATGTTAAAATGGTGTTAGAAGTCTCTTGATATTTTGGACAACTAAAAAAACTGTCCTACTTGTCCAAGGGACAAGTGGCAAAAAAAGAGTTAATGTCAAGTCCTGCCTTTTCTATTATAAAGTAAAAAGTATGAAGTTAAATTCAATGTCTTCTATTGAGTAGAGGTGTGAATATCAGGGACACTGGTTTTGTGCAGCACATGTGCAGAACGTATATAGAAGGAGAACAGGCATCCTGGGGAGGGGTGGCTGGGGCAAATCCTGTGGTGTGATGATACTTCACGGTATCGTGATACTTGACATAGTATCACATTGTTATTAAAATGTTCACGTGTTTCCATTCTAACATGCTAACCATTCTGCTACCCCCCCGTGTTGTAGATCAGCCTGAGACCAGCTCAGTCGTTCCTCCTGAATAAGAACCAGGTTCCCAAGCTGCAGCCCCAAATCCCCACCATGATCCCCCCAGTGCCCAGCCCCCCCGAACAAACACCCCTCCATTGGGACAGGTAAGGGATCAGCAGAGCACACTCCACTTCACCTTTTAAAACCGGTCGATTCATTTTCAATTCTGGAAGAAAACTGATATTCAAATTCTTCCCGTTGCTGTTCAATGACGAAATTGGAATGTCAGTTAACCTCTTAAAATGGAATTGACCCCAACTCCGAATCCAACTGGGCTTTTGAGGGCTTGCCATGTTTGTTGTTCCAATGTAGTTCACCTAGTCTTCCCCCTTCTCCCCCAGTCTCCACAGCTCGGCCTCAAAAGCAACCCTCCTCACATTCATGAGAAACCTCATAAGACCAGCAAGAAACCACCACCGGCTAGGGAGGAGCTGCTGAAAATGACAGTAGGCAACAATTTAGTACCGATGTGACTGAATTCTGGTATCACGACTCTTTATCACAATGTATATTATTGGCACCGATACACCGTGCAACACTAAACAAGGTTCACTTTTCACTCTCCCCCTTTAGGAGACTGTTGTAACGGAATACCTGAACAGCAAAAACATTGATGATGCTGTGAACGGTGTCAGAGAGATGAAGGCTCCCAAGCACTTCCTGCCGGAGATGCTGAGTAAGATCATTGTGGTGTCGCTGGACCGGTCAGATGAGGATAAGGAGCATGCCAGCACCCTCATACACACGCTACGCACAGAAGGCCTTGTTACCGGGGATAACTTCATGCAGGTATGTGTCTCTTCCACGCAATATTTTTGACATTCATGTCAAATACTTTTGATGCGCTTGGTAAAGCTTTGTTTTCATCTCACTAATGTCTTTGTCCTAACTTTATTTGTCTCTCTCCCTACATCCTTGCTTCCAAGGCTTTCCTCAACGTGCTTGACCAGTGCCCTAAGATCGAGGTGGACGTGCCGCTTGTGAAATCCTACCTAGCCCAGTTTGCAGCCCTGGCCCTCATATCTGAGCTGGTGAGCGTGTCTGAGCTGGCCCACCCTCTGGAGAATGGAACCCACTTCCCCCTCTTCCTGCTCTGTCTGCAGCAGACTGCCAAGCTCACGGACAAGGAGTGGCTCACTGACCTCTTCCAACAGAGCAAGGTCAACATGCAAAAGATGCTACCCGGTAGGTTGACAACCCTCTCTCTCCACATACTCCCTCTAAAGGCGCTTTAGTGACTGAAATGGAAGGATTTCACTGTGATTTTAAATTTGTCATGTGATGACATCTCATAATCATTAGACTAAAGGCACTTGATATCACGGATGACCAACGAAAGAGACTAATGATTACAATATCTGAACAGTATCAGCAGAGACTGCAGCACATTCATCTTCCATGACAGTGATGCTATGGCGAATCTGACCTGTCTGTCCGTTCTGGTCCTCCAGAGATTGACCAGAACAAGGACCGCATGTTGGAGATCCTGGAGGGTAAGGGCCTGAGCTTCCTGTTCCCCCTGTTGAAGCTTGAGAAGGACCTGCTGCTGCAGATCAAGGCAGACCCCTCACCGCAGGCCATCTACAAGTGGATCAAAGACAACATCTCCCCCAAGCTCCACACCGACAAGGGTTTTGTCAACATCCTCATGACCAGGTAGGGACTGAACCTCCATGATGGAGACTACTTTTTGTTTAAAAAAAATTGTCACTCCTTTTTCTCCAATTTCATGATATCCAGTTGGTATTTAGTCTTGTCCCATTGCTGCAACTCCCATACGGATTCGGGAGAGGCGAAGGTCGAGAGCAATGCTTCTTGACACTGCTTGCTTAAACTGTAAGCCAGCCGCACCAATGTGTCAGAGGAAACACCGTACAGCTGGTGAGCCGAAATCAGTGTGCAATCGCCCTTCCGCCACGAGTCGCTAGAGCGCTATGGGACAAGAACATTACTGCTGGCCAAACCCTTCCCCAACCCAGACGACGCTGGACCAATTGTGCGCCGCATCATGGGTCTCCCGGTCTCGGTCGGCTGCTTCACAGCCCGGGGTCGGACATGGATCTGTAGCGATGCAGTGCCTGAGACTGTTGCGCCACTCCGGAGGCCCGGAGACTACGTTTGAAATCTTATTTAGACTGCTTATGGTTGAATAAATGTATTCATTCAAGGCTTGAGACCAATATGACAGTGGAGTCTAAACTGTACTTTTCACAATACAGAATCGCCCTTTCAGTCTATTTTTGCACAATATTTCATGCACACTGTGGTGGGTGAAGACACAAACTAATGGAATGTGTAAAATACACTTTTGGGAGCATTCATTAGTGTATCCATTTTACCATGCTCTTACTGTTGCTTCCCCTCTCCTCCCAGTTTCTTGCAGTACATCTCAGGGGAGCTGTGTTGTGTGGAGGAGGAGGAGGGCAGTGGTGGAGAGGAGCAGGCGGTGGGGCCCTCCAAAGAGCAGCTGGACCAAGAGAAGCAGCTGCTGCTGGCCTTCAAACCCGTCATGCAGAAGTTCCTACACGACCAGCCCCAGCTACAGGTCTCAGCCCTGTACGCCCTGCAGGTGCACTGCCATGCCAGCCACTTTCCCAGAGGTAGGTTTGCTGCCCCACGCCACTTGCCAGGCTGTCATTGAAACTAATATTTTGGTGGAAACCTATTAACTTTTGCTTTAGTTGTCAGTGATCAAGATTTTTAATTTATTTGATCGTTTTTGGACATGCGAGTAGGATATTCTTCTGTCGACTTCATTGCAACTGTGTCTCTTCTGCTGCGTGTTGTGTGTGTTTATTTCAGGTATGCTGCTGCGCTACTATGTCCACTTCTACGATATGGAGATCATTGAAGAAGAAGCCTTCCTTGCATGGAAAGAAGATATTACCCAAGAATTCCCTGGAAAGGGAAAAGCTTTATTCCAGGTATTTTTTGTTGTGAAATCTGTCACAGTAGACCAACTGGTAGCTTATAAATCACATTTTATTTGTCACATACACATGGGTAGCAGATGTTAATGCGAGCGTAGCGCAATGCTTGTGCTTCTAGTTCCGACAATACAGTAATAACCAATGAGTAATCTAACCTAACAATTCCACAACTACTGCCTTATACACAAGTGTAGGGATAAAGAATATGTACATAAAGATATATGAATGAGTGATGGTACAGAACGGCATAGGCAAGATGCAATCGAGTACAGTATATCCATATGAGATGAGTAATAGGGTATGTAAACATAAAAGTGGCATAGTTTAAAGTGGCTAGTGATACATGTATCACATAAAGATGGAAAGATGCAGTAGATGAAATGGAGTAGACTATATACATATACATATGAGATGAGTAATGTAGGGTATGTAAACATTATATTAAGTGGCATTGTTTAAAGTGGCTAGTGATAATTTTTTTAACATCAATTTCCATTATTAAAGTGGCTGGAGTTGAGTCAGTATGTTGGCAGCAGCCACTCAATGTTAGTGGTGGCTGGTCTGATGGCCTTGAGATAGAAGCTGTTTTTCAGTCTCTCGGGCCCTGATTTGATGCACCTGTACTGACCTCGCCTTCTGAATGATAGCAGGGTGAACAGGCAGTGGCTCGGGTGGTTGTTGTCCTTGATGATCTTTATGGCCTTCCTGTAACATTGGGTGGTGTAGGTGTCCTGGAGGGCAGGTAGTTTGCCCCCGCTGATGCGTTGTGCAGACCTCACTACCCTCTGGAGAGCCTTGCGGTTGTGGGCGGAGCAGTTGCCGTACCAGGCGATGATACAGCCCGACAGGATGCTCTCGATTGTGCATCTGTAGAAGTTTGAGTGCTTTTGGTGACAAGCCGAATTTCTTCAGCCTCCTGAGGTTGAAGAGGCGCTGCTGCACCTTCTTCACAATGCTGTCTGTGTGGGTAGACCAATTCAGTTTGTCCGTGATGTGTACGCCGAGGAACTTAACACTTACTACCCTCTCCACTACTGTCCCGTCGATGTGGATAGGGGGGGTGCTCCCTCTGCTGTCCGCAAACTTGATGATTGAGTTGGAGGCGTGCATGGCCACGCAGTCGTGGGTGAACAGGGAGTACAGGAGAGGGCTCAGAATGCACCCTTGTGGGGCCCCAGTTTTTAGGATCAGCAGGGTGGAGATGTTGTTACCTACCCTCACCACCTGGGGGCAGCCTGTCAGGAAGTCCAGTAGCCAGTTGCACAGGGCGGGGTGACCCCGGGTCTCGAGCTTGACGACGCGTTGAGGGTACTATGGTGTTAAATGCTGAGCTGTAGTCGATTATACACTTAAACATGTGTACCCAGTCCTTTATTCTTTTGTGAGTAAATCATGACAATTGTGCTTGCAACCACAACAGGGTTGCGCTCAGTATGTGGAAAGCATTTGGAAACTGAGTGAAACAGGGAGGTAGCCTCCTACCCGAACTTGTTCAATAACAACACATATTTCTGCTTAACATTCTGCCCTATTTAACATGACCCTGTATAACACTCTCCCCTGTTAGGTCAACCAGTTGCTAACCCTCTACCTCTCTCCTGTTAGGTCAACCAGTGGCTAACCTGGCTGGAAACAGCTGAGGAAGAGGAGTCAGAAGAAGAGGCTGACTGAGAAACAAACCAGAACTGTCAGGCACCATAGAGTAGAGAAACATACCTTGACATACAGTACAGCTATTTATCTATTACCACCCTAATCTCCCCTTTAACTAACCACTGCTAGAGACTGCTTATGTCCTGCAATAATTAGCCAAGCATGTTATCATGGCATAGTAGATAACCATCGAGCTCTGTATAGGCACTGAAGCCTTTCACCTTTATTTTAATGGTTGATTTGTTTTGGGTCCCTGTCCCGTTTCTGCAATATGAATTTAATGTAGCCTATGGACTGTCTCAAACCACATCTGTACTTTTTTTGTTTTGCTCCTACTGTAACCACAGAGTTAGTTTTGCCACAATAACTGACTGACAAGTATTGCATTAACACTATTTGATATGATTTGTTATCCCCTTTAAAGAAAATGTTTATTTGACACCTGTTTAGGGTCTTTTCCCTAAAGGGCATGCAAAATATGTCCAATCTAGAGAGTAAGTCAACAAAACCATGGTCTTAGTCAACTGAATCTTGCCTAAAATCTTTGTTTTAAACCAAAGATCTCTTCGAATGCCCTGTTGCTGATAAAGGAGCATGTTGCATTTTGTTTATGGGAATTCTATTCTTCCCACGCAAGGCTGTAGTGGTTGCAATACTCATTCTTTAATTGTTACATAAACTGTAAGTTAATCATTGGTGTGCTGCTGTAACGTTTCAAAAGTTGCCTTTGTTTTTACCTCTTAGATGGGCTTTGTGTTTCATGTTGGGATACAGAATATCCTTTTTTTTTTGAGAGAGAAATGCCTATACAAGAAAGCCCAGCCCAATGCAGAAATGTTGATATAAATATCCTGGTCTACTAACACAATACAACCCCTGTATTGGACTTCCAATGAAGCTCGATCTGGTTTACTAGTGTGAACGTCAAAGAACGTAACAAATGTCACCTTTTTAAAATTAATTGGATGACTTCTTACCTCCGCATCCCTTTTGCCTGTAAAGTTTGTCAAAGGTGGGGGTACAGGAATATATTTTCCCCAGCATATTGAGTTTACACCGATATGTTTAAGTTAATTTTTTAATTGGCGAATAAAAGCTTGTGAGAAAGTTGTATAGCGCATAAAGGCTTACCATACTGAACTTAAATCTTAATGAAGTCATGGAATAAAATCTTCACTTTGCCCAACAAGATTAGCCAATGTGCTCACAAACCATGTGTATGTAGAAAGCAATGGATTTTGATCATGTTGTATTCAAGTGATGAGTATTGTGCACTGATATTGCTTAACCGTCAATAAAGTCCAATACTTGAGCACTGACACATTTTTGTTGTCCTTTGCACTATTTTAATTCAAATGTTACATTTTCTCATGCTGATTATGATTAATTGTGGCTTTATTTTGCATGATGAAAGTTGACTTCACATTTTTACCTTTATAAAAGGATAACAAACAAAACATTGTTGCAATATATCATTAGATCAAGAGGCTATTCTGAAGTGGGTTGTAAACTAGTCAGTGTTGAACGATGTGTGTAATGCAGTCTTTCCTGCTTCTCTGGATGCCCCCCCCCATGCCAGGAGACAGGTCCTTTCCCACTCGTGGGGGCAGATACTCTTGGGAAAAGGAAGCAGTCACAAAAGTGTGAACATATAGTACTGTACATCTGCATATTCCATGTAAACTGAACCTGACTTGGAACAAAAATATTTCAAGGAATGGAAAAACAACCTCACTGGGAAAAAATGGTCAAGGCATCTTATGAGTGCCAAATTTGATAATGTGCTTGGTTACCTGGATGAGCTCCTGTCAGCATCCTCGGACCCAGGCTCTCGTGTGGAGATTAAGACGGGGTCCCCTTCCTGAGAGAGGGGAGTAGGGTAGAATAACCTTTGTACAAACCTCATCGCTTGACCTAGTGATGTTCAAAATGGCACCGACAGAGCTGCCTCGCTTTTAGTCCTTAGGATACTTTGCAGCATTTTTTTTTTTATGTATTTCTTACATTGTTAGCCCAGAAAATCTTAAGTGTTATTACATACAGCCAGAAAGAACTATTAGATATCAGAGCGGCGTCAACTTACCAGCACTACGACCAGGAATACGGCTTTCCCGAAGCGGGTCCTTTGTCCGAACTTCCCAGGGCATTTGAGCAGATTCCAGAGGCTGACAAAACAATACTGCCAGAGAAGACGTAGACGGAGCGGTCTTCTGGTCAGACTTCGAAGGCGCGCACACCACCCACCACTTCCGAGTATATTACTCGCTAATGTCCACAAGTATTTTGCTCCACTCGCAATAACATCTGCATGTGACCAATAAAATTTGATTTGATCCTGTCAAATGGTAGTTTAAACCTTCTCACCATTATGTTCCTGGAAGTGCCATCTCGGTTTTTCAGAATCTTCACACTCTGGTCACTCTTTCATGCACAGGGAAAAAGCTCCTCATATTCGCTCGACACTGGGGAGAAGTCAGTCAAATCAAATGATTAACTAGTAAGTGAGGAATTTACCCATGGCCTGACAACCATTAGCTGGTCAACAGCTAGATGGCGCTATTGTCTGTCATTCTGATCACATCTCAGCTACCTGAGAAAAGTGGATGATTGCTGATACATTGGGTGCTGCAGAAGGGGTCAGAGTCTGGCTCACTGCTTTGTTCTGCTTCTGAGACTTGAGGTCCTCCTTAGTGCTGAAGATGTCTGCCAGCGCCTGTTTCTCCCTCCAGTTGAGACACTTAGTTGTGCCCTCCTGCCTCTGCCAAGCGCTTCTCCAGGTCAGCTTCCTGCTTCATCTGGCTGGCCTCTGTTCCTCCGCCACCAATGCCCTGGGCCTGGAACTCATCTTCCTAAGGAAAGACATCACAGTGGATAGTCTCATTCACAAACTGTGTGGTCTAACGAGTATAGCTGAGCCTTAAACCCTGGAATGGCATGTAGGTTGTGTCCATATTACAGTTTCTCAATTGCTTAGACACAATTCCTGGAACAACTCATAATTTTCTCAAATCTTCACACACAATTGTAAAAACTCACACCCAACGATTTAAACATCTAACTTCTGGGTCCCAATTCAAACTTTTCCCTCCGACAACACACACAAGCTGTCAAAAACACAGACTACATGACTGTTTGTTACGCACCAGAGGGATTAATTCAAAACACTGCTACCAAAATGTTTAGAATAGGTTTTCAGAGAAATAATTTGGAACATGGTAAAATCACAGCACTGACTATCCAGATAACCCTTTCAGGAACACCCTGGCGAGAGAAATTCAAAATAGTACTGTAATAAGTACCTCTTACATTACTGGATAAGGGAATACTACTGTATGTGCTGTTTTGGTCAAAAACCTGACCTTTGAAATGTCACACTGACAGAACATGTAAGTAAGAGTCCATGCACAGTACAATACCCAATTTCTAAAAGCTTTATTTCCAAATGCAGCAAATGTACAGGTTACTCAACATCAGCGTTCTCATCATCTCGTCTCAGGTCTGGGTCAGGCCATAATATCTCATCAACGTCACACATTGTTTGCTCTTGCCAGGCAGCATGGGGAAAATGCCCTTGTGTGACTTAGAAAACCCTGGAGAGACTTCACAGACACCATTGCCTCCAGGAGGTTTTTACTGTGCGTAGGGGTTGCGGTCATACACTCTTCACCACTATGCTGAGAAAAATTCCTCAATCGGATTCAGAAATGGGGAATATGCTGGCAAAAAATAATAATAGTGAACCCGGGGTGGTCATTGAACCAGGAGCAAACCAGAGCAGCCCGATGAAAACTCACGTTATCCCAAGTGACAACATATTGGGCTTGCTCTGGTTGCCCTGGCTCCCCTTCCTGTTGAAGAATGTTATTGTGCAGATGATCTAGAAATTGAAGGAGTTGTGCCATGTTGTATGGACCCACTTTGACATGGCGTTGGAGGACGCCACGATTGCAACACATAGGGTGATGTTGCCTCCCTTTTGGCCAGGAACTTGTATGATGGCACGGTATGATATCATGACCAATGATTTTGCGCCCCCTTTTGTGCCTTTTTGTTAGGTTGAACCCTGCCTCGTCGATGAAGATGTACTCCTGTGGGTCAGCCATGGCATCCAGCTCAAAGATTCTCTACAAAAGTAATTTAAAAAAAACACACATTTTAGTTTACTACTGTACTGGAATGAAAGATTGTGTCCTGCAGTTACTGTAACACATTACTATACAGTACTGTATTGATATGCTGGAGAGATGGGCCATACTCTACATACTGTAAGAATTCTGTACAGTACAGCACATAATACCCGAACATATTGGAATCGTTGCTCCTTTGGAATCGTTTGCATTCCTTTCAAAAGGCACACGGTACAGCTGCTTTGTCCTTATGTGGTTCTTCTGATCGATCCGGTCAATGGTGGAAATGCTGATGCTGTCAATTCCTTGGAAGACTACCTGGTCTTCAACTATTTGGGTTTGAAATTCCCTCAAACGGATGGCATTATTGGCAATCCCCATATTCACCAGGGCAGTCTCCTGCTCAGCTGTGAGAAGTCTCCGCCTAACTCCAATAGATGGCTGCCTCTCAGTTCTGCAAAAATTATGGTCATCCATTACCGTGGTAAAAACTACACTGAGAACAAAGTGGAGATTCAGTCTATATGCACTACAATATTACATGTACCACAGTAACAACAAGGCAGTTAACCCACTGTTCCTAGGCCGTCATTGTAAATAAGAATTTGTTCTTAACTGACTTGCCTAGTTAAAAAAAAAAGAAACTTTCTGGAAAACTGCATGTAGAAATGTAGTGAATTGAGCCAACACAATAGCCTATTCTACATGACAGATATTCCCATATCTGTTCTACACATATCTGTGCTACACAATACATTTCTATGTGAACATTTTGTGACATCACACTCCCCTGAAAGGCCCCAGCACTAATATCACCATCAAATATTGACAATTATCAACACAGTGTCAATGGTTCAACCACATTTTCATCATCATTCCAGTTGTCATAACTCGTGAAGCGGCCATAGTCCACACACACCCATATCACTGCTTCAGTCATATTTGTTATGTACTAGATAGGTAAGTGAATTCACACAGATGTTTTATGTATTGGTGTCTATTAATAGGTGACAGAACTATGTCAGTGTTAGTCTTCCCTGGTTAACCTAAGCTCTGAGTGATGGCTGAATTTAGACTGATTCTATTTTAGCCTACAGCCCAGTCCCAAATCAACCACTAGCATCTAAACCCTGTGCTCTAATCTGGGAGGATTACATAGGTGTTGTCATGACGTTAGTACCATTAATGTGATGATGATTATTTTATCAAATCAATTAACTATGTTTAAGTATTACGATGATTAAATTAATCATGTAACAATTAACTCATTAGCAATCTTGGGGCACCACGGAAAAAGTTTGTTTAGTGAGTTACCGTTTACCGAATTAACTCTACCGATATAAATATGTCGTTTTCAAGTCAACCATTATTTATCATTATTACCTCAGTCTCATTCTGAATGTCGTTGACTTCAAATCTGCACCAACCCTAGTCTCCATGATGAATCAGTGATACAAACATTGCCTTAATGATTTATTTACTGATTAACTAAATAATCACACAGAATTACATAAACACACACAGGATAGATTATACATTGGTTATTAACATGATGCAATGAAAAGTCCCTAGTGGACTAACCCGATATGATGGCTTGGTTACACAATGAAAGGGGGTGGGGAACGAAAGAGCGGTAGGAGGAGAGACAAAGGAATTCAATCATTGTAAATGTGGATATTTAGCCCCCTAACAACCGCTCATTCGGATTTGGAAACGCAAAGTACATATTTACGCTTGTATGTCTTTGTCATCGCTCTCTGGTGAAATCCCCAGATCAGTCTGTGGAGAGTAAAAGTCTCTGGTTGTCCACCAGAGGTATCCTTTGTAGTTGTAGTAGGTTGGTCTCGGAGTATCTTTTAGAACGGATCTTCCAGAGGTGTACCACGTGGTGTTCAGCGGTCCTTGTCCTTCGCTCTGTTTGTTTATAATAGATACCCTAGAGATACCTATAGAGGTGAGAGGATATTGTTATTTGTCTCTTGTCTTCAGTTGAGTTTCCTAGGCTAACAGTGCATAAACAGCTGCAGGCTGAATGTGCCTGTGCAGTCTTCTTCGAGAGAGTTTCAGGGTCTCCGCATTTTCTGGTCTGGTGGAGATTTTCTTCTTCTCTGTTGAATGTTTGAGAGTTTCTAACCATTTCATCTCACGCTGTCAGTCACGCTGGTCTGATGTAAATTTAGTTAGGAGTCCTTTTTATAAACAATTGGGGAACAAGGGCATTCTCTCCTTTTGTCATAATGTCTGTGCTAACATGGGCGTGGTTAATGACTGGGTAAACCTTTACATGAAATACAATTCTCATTTAGATGGATAAAATCACCTTTCATTTTCTCACAAATAGTGTAATGATAGTTTCACATGTAAATCATTAAAGTACAACATTTACATATATAATAATGGCATTTTTTGAATCTGAAACAATACTAAAATAAATGTTTGAAAAATAGATACAAAAGGTTCAAAATATAATTATATTTTTAACAACCTTGTCGGGAGAGTCCTTATACACTCCAACATTGTAAAGCCATTCTCTTCATACAACTATTAATTGCTAAGAAATTCTCTTAAAATATATATTTTTTAAACCTATGCTTGCAGTATTCAGACAGAGAGAGATGACTTGCAGCAACCCAAGTACATCCAAAGGCTGACTTCAAACATCTTGTTTTTGTCCCATCATAATTATGACTAAAATATGAACAGACAAATAAAACATTTAATCAGTGCAAAATACTGATTTAAATTCAAAAAGTTTTTTTATAGTAGTTAAAACCTATTATGGCTTTCCCGTTAACGTGAGCGATATGACAAGAGCCAGTCAAAGTGTAGGGCGCCATTTTGAAAACATCAAAAATCTCATAATTAAAATTCCTCAAACATACATGTATCTCATACCATATTAAAGCTATTCTCGTTGTAAATTCCACCACAGTGTCCGATTTCAAATATGCTTTACAGCAAAAGCACCACAAACGATTATGTTTGGTCACCACATAGCCACTGAAAAACACAGCCATTTTGTTTTTTGAGACAAAGAGAGGAGTTTCAAAAAGCACAAATAGAGATAAAATTAATCACTAACCTTTGATGATCTTCATCAGATGACACTAATAGGACTTCATGTTACACAATACATGTATGTTTTGTTTGATAAAGTTCATATTTATCAAAATATGAGTTTACATTGGCGCGTTACATTCACTAGTTCCAAAAACATCCAGTGATTTTGCATAGCCACATCATTCAACAGAAATACAAAATAGTTTTAGAAACGTCAGAGTGTTTTCTATCTAATACCAATAATATTCATATTGGTATTAGATAGAAAACACTCTGACGTTTCTAAAACTGTTTGAATGATGTCTGTGAGTATAACAGAACTCTTATGGCAGGCAAAATCCTGAGTTGAAATCAAAACAGGAAGTGAGAAATCTGAGTCCCCAATGAAATCCCCTTGAGATATTAATGATGTTGCACTGCCTAGGGGTTCCACTAGATGTCAACCAAAATATACATTTTAATGAGACTTCTATGGTGTTGTGGGAGTGAATGAGAGCAGAATGTATAGCAACTGAGACTGAGGAGCAGGCGGTTTACTTTGGGCAACTTATTCATCCAAGCTACTCAATACTGCCCCCCAGCCATAAAAGGTTAAAGGAAGCAGACTGCTCCGGTCTCCCTTTGCTGTTAACACGAGATCAAACTGCACCAGGGTTAGGAGTCAGGGACGAGAGACTAGCTAGAAGACAAATATGACCTGTCCCAAAACATTACCTAGCCTCTAATCCCTAGATCTGAGAGGACTGGATAGTTGATGAATTGTGGCTACTACTATATTGATTAAACCTATCCAAGTCTTTCAGATCTACATAATAATACATGGGACTTATATAGCACTAACCCAAAGTCTTTACTTTACAATTGTAGAAATTAAACCCCCCAAAAACAGGAATCAAAACAACATCAGACAAAACAAGAGAAGGATGGGCTCAAGGAAGGGATGTATTAGTGAATGGGCGGGGTAGGGTTGGGGTTTGGATATGAACCCGGTTTAAGGCAAGGGGTGCGACTGGAGTTAGGATTCAAACCTGATTCAGGGTAAGGGGTAGGGTAAGGGTTTGGGTTAGGTGGTGCTCAGTATGACGGAGAGAGGAGTATCTTTGAAGTGTATTGCTTTGTGTGTGTGTGTGTGGGGGGTGGGGGGGTGGTATGGTATGCTTTCGCTGTAAAAGCCTTTTTGAAATCTGACACCGTGGTTGGATTCACAAGAAGTTAATCTTTAAACCTATGTATAACACTTGAATGTTTTCTGAATTTTTCTAGTCAGTATTTCTGTTTTTGAATTTGGCGATAGCGTCCCACTTACCCTAGAGAGGTTTTACTGTACTGTCCAATTTACAGTAGCTATTACAGTGAAATAATACCATGCTATTGTTTGAGGAGAGTACACAATTATAAACATGAAAAGTTATTAATCCTAGTAAAAATTCCCTGTTAGGATCACCACTTTATTTTAATTTATTTCAGCTTTTATTTCTTTCATCACATTCCAAGTGGGTCAGAAGTTTACATACACTCAATTAGTATTTGGTAGCATTGCCTTTAAATTGTTTAACTTGGGTCAAACGTTTCGGGTAGTCTTCCACGAGCTCCCCACAATAAGTTGGGTGAATTTTGGCCCATTCCTCCTGACAGAGCTGTTGTAACGGAGTCAGGTTTGTAGGCCTCCTTGGTCGCACATACTTTTTCAGTTCCGCCCACATATTTTCTATAGGATTGAGGTCAGGGCTTTGTGATGGCCACTCCATGCCTTGACTTTGTTGTCCTTAAGCCATTTTGCCACAACTTTGGAAGTATGCTTGGGGTCATTGTCCCTTTGGAAGACTCATTTGCGACCAAGCTTTAACTTCCTGACTGATGTCTTGAGATGTTGCTTCAATATATCCACATAATTTTCATACCTCATGATGCCATCTATTTTGTGAAGTGCACCCGTCCCTCCTGCAGCAAATCACCCCCACAACATAAATGCTGCCACCCCCATGTTTCACGGTTGGGATGGTGTTCTTCGACTTGCAAGCCTCCCCCTTTTTCCTCCAAACATAACGATGGTCATTATGGCCAAACAGTTTTATTTTTGTTTCATCAGACCAGAGGACATTTCTCCAAAAAGTACGATCTTTGTTCCCATGTGCAGTTGCAAACCGTAGTCTGGCTTTTTTATGGCGGTTTTGGAGCAGTGGCTTCTTCCTTGCTGAGTAGCCTTTCAGGTTATGTCGATATAGGACTCGTTTTACTGTGGATATAGATACTTTTGTACCTGTTTCCTCCAGCATCTTCACAAGGTCCTTTGCTGTTGTTCTGGGATTGATTTGCACTTTTTGCACCAAAGTACATTCATCTCTCAAAGACAGAAAGCGTCTCCTTCCTGAGTGGTATGACGGCTGCGTGGTCCCATGGTGTTTATACTTGCACACTATTGTTTGTACAGATGAACGTGGTACCTTCAGGCGTTTGGAAATTGCTCCCAAGGATGAACCAGAGGAGTGGAGGTCTACAATTTTTTTCTGAGGTCTTGGCTGATTTATTTTGATTTTCCCATGATGTCAAGCAGAGTTTGAAGGTAGGCCTTGAAATACATCCACAGGAACACCTCTAATGGACTCAAATGATGTCAATTAGCCTATCAGAAGCTTCTAAAGCCATTATATCATTTTCTGGAATTTTCCAAGCTGTTTAGAGGCACAGTCAACTTAGTGTATGTAAACTTCTGACCCACTGGAATTGTGATACAGTGAATTATAAGTGAAATAATCTGTCTGTAAATAATTTTGGGAAAAATGTGTTGTGTCATGCACAAAGTAGATGTCCTAAACGACTTGCCAAAACTATAGTTTGTTAACAAGAAATTTGTGGAGTGGTTGAAAAACTAGTTTTAATGACTCAAACCTAAGTGTATGTAAACTTCCGACTTCATCTGTATATATCGACAAGTGCCCAAAGCCGCGCCTCATCTCTGATTCTCCACTGGGCGCACAATATCAAGTGTGCGTATATGCTATTTAGTGTGGTCTCAATCAAATGATCCATAGCCTAGCACTAAGTGCATGCTCGGAGAAGCACAGAGCAAAGTTATATTTCCAAGACAGTTGCTGGGATGGTGTAAATTACAGTCGTGGCCAAAACATTTGAGAATGACACAAATATTAATTTCCACAAAGTTTGCTGCTTCAGTGTCTTTAGATATTTTTGTCAGATGTTACAATGGAATACTGAAGTATAATTACAAGCATTTCATAAGTGTCAAAGGCTTTTATTACATGAAGTTTATGAAGAGTCAATATTTGCAGTGTTGAACCTTCTTTTTCAAGACTTCTGCAATCCGCCCTGGCATGCTGTCAATTAACTTTTGGGCCACATCCTGACTGATGGCAACCCATTCTTGCATAATCAATGCTTGGAGTTTGTCAGAATTTGTGTGTTTTTGTTTGTCCACCCGCCTCGAGGATTGACCATAAATTCTCAATGGGATTAAGGTCGGGGGAGTTTCCTGGCCATGGACCCAAAATATTGATGTTTTGTTCCCCGAGAGACTTAGTTATCACTTTTGCCTTATGGCAAAGTGCTCCATCATGCTGGAAAAGGCATTGTTCGTCACCAAACTGTTCCTGGATGGTTGAGGTCCTGCATGACACAGGACTGATGGTAGCGCTCACCTTGGCTTCTCCAGACAAGCTTTTTTCCAGATGCCCCAAACAATCAGAAAGGGGATTCATCAGAGAGAATTACTTTACCTCAGTCCTCAGCAGTCCAATCCCTGTACCTTTTGCAGAATATCAGTCTGTCCCTGGTGTTTTTTCTGGAGAGAAGTGGCTTCTTTGCTGCCCTTCTTGACACCAGGCCTTCCTCCAAAAGTCTTCACCTCACTGTGCATGCAGATGCAGTCACACCTGCCTGCTACCATTCCTGAGCAAGCTCTGTACTGTTAGTGCCCCGATCCCGCAGCTGAATCAACTTTAGGAGACTGTCTTGGCGCTTGCTGGACTTTCTTGGGCTACCTGAAGCCTTCACAACAATTGAACCGCTCTCCTTGAAGTTCTTGATGATCTGATAAATAGTTGATTTATCACACTGGCAGCAATATCCTTGCCTGTGAAGCCCTTTTTGTGCAAAGCAATGATGACGGCACGTGTTTCCTTGCAGGTAACCATGATTGACAGAGGAAGAACAATGATTCCAAGCACCACCCTCCTTTTGAAGCTTCCAGTCTGTTATTCGAACTCAATCAGCATGATAGAGTGATCTCCAGCCTTGTCCTTGTCAACACTCACACCTGTGTTAACAAGAGAATCACTGACATGATGTCAGGCTGGTCCTTTTGTGGCAGGGCTGAAATGCAGTGGAAATGTTTTTTGGTGATTCAGTTAATTTGCATGGCAAAGAGGGACTTTGCAAATAATTGCAGTTCATCGGATCACTCTTCATAACATTCTGGAGTATATGCAAATTGCCATCATACAAACTGAGGCAGCAGACTTTGTGAAAATTAATATTTGTGTCATTCTCAAAACTTTTGGCCAATACTGTACATTTATTCACTCTGTGACAGGGTTGGATCCTATATGCTACTTTTATTGTCCTGTAAATGGTTCAGTGCCTATAATTTAGACTGTGTGTAGAATTGGGCATAAAGGAAATGACCTCTACTAATAAATTACTACTAGATTATAGTGATAAGGAAAACAGCATACACATTTGGCTTGTGTATTCATTTTCCTATAACTAAATCATAAATCCATTATTTTTACAAAAAAAGAGAAGATCCTGCCATGGAAAAGACGACTGGGTGGACATAAACTGTAAAGGAGGGGAAGTAACTCACACCATGCAGCAGGACACCTTCAGCTGTGGGGTCTTAGCAATGCAGGTTTGATAGTTATATTTTCAATAATGAATGGCTAGCTGTTATGTGACAATTAGGTTAAAAACTCTATTTTATTTTTTGGTGTAGATGGCCAAGGAAGTTACACAGAACGTCCCCAACATCCCCTCCCAAATCGATATGGAACGTTCAAAAATAAATGGAGCAACTGCGAAAAGAAATGGCTGAGGATATACTATAAATGTCTGGTATGTAATGACATTTAATTCAAAGTAAATGTTCATTGTTTATTTTTATGTAGTTGTGTGGGACAGCCATATGTTCAGTTCATGCCTATGATTTCAGAGTTCAACAAAGCCAACAACTGCTTCATGTGTGCCACTGATAAAGAACCTGGATGTGGCCCAAAGACTGACTGGGTTAGTAACTTTATTTAACATGTTTATAATCTTTTGACAACAGTGACGGCATAGAAGACACTTTATTATACACTTTAACACAATGGATGGCTAATTCGTCATTCTGCATTGATATTTGATATTATTTATAACGTGCTACGCATCGTTTTGTTTTGATTGAATGTTTTGCCTGCCAACGGTGGTTCTATGTGCTGTGCCTAGGAATGAAGATAAAAGAGTTCAACAGAGTAAACAACACAAACTGGAAGTACAGTCTGTTGTTGAAAATGTATGCTATACCCCATCCACACTGAAGAGGCTCTGAAATGTACATCAATTTGTCAATATTTGTCAATATTACATTTTTATTAATTGATTTACTGGCCACCATTACTGTGGTTACATGTTCAGTATATGTCTTGGCCAGCAAACCCACTGCAGCCTACCTCACTAGCTTACTCTCCATTCCTGCGTTGGACAATTAATAGCATGACTCTCGTACTTTGCCCTTTTCCTTTATGGTTGACATTTACGAAGAAAGGAGATATTATCTGTCTCTCTCCTATTGTGTACCGCTGTTATATACTGTGGAAAAAAAAAAAGAAAAAAAAGGGAAAATAAGTACTTAGAACTACCAATTATTGTAGATAAATATTGAAGAAAAGGGTAAACAACACTGGACTGAGCCCCCTAATTGTCAAACTAATAATAATAATATACAACAATATAGAAGATACATGACTAGAGGTTATGCAATATGGGTGTATATCCACTGCATGCTTCTTAGGTGTGTAATTGACATGACCAAGGAGCTATTGCAAATTTGAAACTTGAAAAATGTACGTTACACCGCGTGATTTTACAGTACACAAACAAGAGTGTGCAATATAGAAGGGTAGTCAGCGGACATTAGGTCACATGACCAAGGAGCTATTGAAATTTTACATTTTGAAAAATTAATGTAAAACCATGTGAGATGAAAATGGTCAAACTAAAGGGTGTGCAATGTGTAGGGCCACTGAGTGGACATCCTGAACCTTGTTTGAAGTCAGTAGGTCACACGACCAAGGAGCTATAAATTCATGTAAAACCATGTGAGACAAAAATTGACAAACTAAAGGGTGTGCAATGTCTATGCCATCGGGTTAGCTACAAACAGTTTTGAAAGTGTCAGGAGTAATGGTTAAAGAGCTATTGAAATGTGAACATTTTGATTTGTCACTATGTTGACAATCCCCAACTGTTGTTGGTGGACGTAAGGAAAACTACAGGCGAATATCCAACCTGAAACTGTCTTTACCTCAGTCCAGTGGAGAGTGCTTTTTTTTATCTTGCTGAAATGTTTGCTCTTGTGTTCACACGTTTAAATGCATAGGTCTTATGTGGTAAATCTATATTCCATCTAATACCACAATAATTGCTAGCGTTTCATCATTCCATCCCCGTACCGTTTATTGCAACATGTAAACATTTGTTTCATAGCCCTACGATACATGTTCATTTAGACAACCATTTCTTACCCTCTGAGTGGGCACGATGTTTATTGTGCACATGAATGTTCACAAGACTCATGAGGTAGAAATTCTGTTTATTTAATTAAATGTATGGTTTCCTTTGTTCATATTTCCCAGGTTATCTCGGAGTTCTGTGTCCTGTCATTTTCATTCTGTTCCCATGTATGCATGTGTAACGGATGTGAAACGGTTAGCTAGTCAGCGGTGGTGCGCGCTAAATAGCGGTTCAATCTGTGATGTCACTTGCTCTGAGACCTTGAAGTAGTGGTTCCCCTTGCTCTGCAAGGGCCCGGCTTTTGTGGAGCGATGGATAATCATGCTTCGTGGGTGACTGTTGTTGATGTGTGCAGAGGGTCCCTGGTTCGCGCCTGGGTATGGGCGAGGGGACGGTCTAAAGTTATACTGTTACACATGGTGTTGAAATATCATTAAGATTCATTACGTCTGATTAAGATGAATGTACCAATGTAACAAAGGATGTGGAAATTGCCTTTTACATTGTAGAACCAGTTTATTGATTGTATTTGCCAATTGGGTAATTATATGGTTCTGGGGGCCAAGTGCTTATATTATGTAGGTCTACCTGTTTGAGCTGTTAAACAGATTCAATTTGGTGTCTCAAGGGGACGCTTTAGAGTTTTGCCCTCTCGCCTGTGTCCGTTCAGATAGTACAGGTTAAGCCTGATACAGAGGCTATTCCTTTTGGGCTATTGCCCATATATCTTTGGTAAATCTACTTGTATATTTTGTATGATATGGCACTTTCACCATTGGATCAACTAAACCTGTAAATAAATCTACACACTTGAGCATGTCAACCTGCCTTGCCTTCTGCTGATTTCATGCCCTTACGACTGCTACAAGGTCCCTATTTCACAATTACATAGGCTAATCAAAATGTGTTGTAGACAAACTCATGAAAAGGGCTGTCTGGTAGACTCGATAAATAGACAAAGATTTAGCACTTTGTGACATTGGCTGATGTAAAAAGAGCTCTATAAATACATTTGATTGATTGATTTGTAGTTGAACAAGTCATTGCATGTATACATGTTTTTTTTTTACTTGACTTGCGACTCGACTCTATTTGCTCTTAGAATGCACAACTTGGACTTGACAAGTTCTACATGGGACTTGACTTGAAACTCGGACCTTGTGACTCGAATGATAGGTGAATTGTTCCCACCTCTGGTATTTACCTTTGTCCTTTACCATTCCTCTGATTTGTTTCTTCAGTTCAAGTATCTCCCCTTCCAGTCGTTCGATCTGTGAGGTCAAAAGGGGTCATGAAGGAAACAGGGCCACTGGCAGAGCTAAAGGTTTTTGTTCCAAATGTCACCCTATTCCCTATATAGTGCACTACTTTTGACCCGTGTCCATAGGGCTCAGGTCAAAGGTAGAGCACTATGTAGGGAATAGGGTGCCAATTGGGACACAGTCAAATTGACCTCAAGACATTTACCTCTTTGGTGAGATCCTGGTTCTCTGCTTTGAACTGCCGCTGTTTCAGGGATTCGGTTCTTCTGAATTCCGTCAGATCCACTTCCTCTTGGGGCTCCAGGGTGATGGATGAAAAACAGAAACTGAATGAAAGGATATCCACTCCAACAACAAAACTGTCTAGCCTCTAAGGTCGTTCACTAACTTTATGAAATATCTGCTCTCTCTCTGTTTTTGATTTCTTTGTTGTTTCTTGTTTCTTGTTCTTATTTTACATAACAAAATTCTCTCTGTAAAGTGTGTTGAGATAATGTGAAATTAACTTTAAATGTGACTTAACGTTTTTTAATTTAATTCGTTTGGTGACTTACCGAGACTTTCCTTAACATCTGCATTGATTCTCATTTCCAGCTGGTTGATATCTGTGGTCATGGCCTCCGTCTCGCGGTCTCATCTCTCATCTGATTCTTATATTCTTTGATCTCAGCGATGGCCACCTGCAGACCATCAGTGCCCTGCAGGACAGTAAAGAGAGCCTAGAAAGATCAGCCATGGCTTTCGAACTTTGTTTTATCTAGGAAACAAGCTTTGACAGACCAGACATCTCAAAAACAAAATCTGTTGCATGAGTCATGAGAATAACCACAGGGGTTGGGAGAATTGGTTTTTGATTAGTTTATAGGAACTTGGGTTTGTTGGAGAACCCTTAAGCGACTGGGCGTGTGTGAAACTGGACATGCTGGGCAGACTTACAGACTCGTAGATTATCATGTGGTTTAGGGTGTCCCTGGCGTCTGTCTTGGCTAGCTCGGCCACACGTTCTGCCTCCCGTGCTCTTGTCTCTGTGGCTTGCAGCGTAGCATTTAGCTTGTCCAGCTTCCTCTGCTGGATGGCTGATGGCAAGCCTGGGGGAGATTTTCTTTTTTACCTATGAGCCATTGCTAACATTGCTACGTCAGAGTCCATGGCTACACTTATACTAAAGAGCTCATGCTAATGTGCTAGATGGCTGTGCTTTTACAACAAGAGAATTTGACAAGCACCTCTGTCTTTCTTCAGGGGATTCTTGAGTTCCTCTATGAGCAGGGCATTTCTCTCCATCTCCCCCGTATACTTGCTCTGTCAGCATCTTGATTTGATTGTCCCGCTCTTGCAAAGCCTTGAAGACATTCAAAAACATTTTATTAGTTTGGATCGAGTAGGACGAACAGGCAGAGCAGGGCCAACATTAATACAAGGACAACCACAGAAGATCACAGCAGGTTCTGATTTGTGAACAATATTATGTTATAAAATACATGAGAAATTGTGCAAGGAGAATAAAAGAAAGCAGAGAGAGGTATGCAAAATAGGCAAGAAATCTGGAGGACTGAGTAATTTACAACACATAGCTCATATATGATCTGGTCACGAGTCGGTGATGGAAGAGAAGTTCAAGTAAGGACAGGAGAAAAGAACAGATTGAACAGTAAGAGAGAATCTGCAGTGGAAATCACAGATGGAGGTGGTGTAAATACAGTAATTCAACACACATTTCAAAGATTATCTTCCTTTAAACAAAAACCACATTGTTTGAAAAAAAGTGTGAAATAGTTGAAGTCTGAAGTTTACATACACCTTAGCCAAATACATTTAAATTCAGTTTTTCACGATTCCTGACATTTAATCCTAGTAAAATTTCCCTGTCTTAGGTCAGTTAGGATCACCATCTTATTTTAATAATGTGAAATATCAGAATAATAGTAGAGAGCTTTTATTTCTTTCATCACATTCCCAGTGGGTCAGACGTTTACATACACTCAATTAGTATTTGGTAGCATTGCCTTTAAATTGTTTAACTTGGGTCAAACGTTTCGGGTAGCCTTCCACAAGCTTCCCACAATAAGTTGGGTGAATTTTGGCCCATTCCTCCTGACAGAGCTGGTGTAACGGAGTCAGGTTTGTAGGCCTCCATGCTTGCACACGCTTTTTCAGTTCTGCACACAAATTTTTTATAGGATTGAGGTCAGGGCTTTGTGATGGCCACTCTAATGCCTTGACTTTGATGTCCTTAAGCCATTTTGCCACAACTTCGGAAGTATGCTTGGGATCATTGTCCATTTGGAAGACTCATTTGCGACCAAGCTTTAATTTCCTGACTGATGTCTTGAGATGTTGCTTCAATATATCCACATAATTTTCCTTTGTCATGAGGCCATCTATTTTGTGAAGTGCACCAGGCCCTTCTGCAGTAAAGCAAGCCCACATCATGATGCTGCCACCCCCGTGCTTCACGGTTGGGATGTTCTTCAGCTTGCAAGCCTCCCCTTTTTCCTCCAAACATAACGATGGTCATTATGGCCAAACAGTTCTATTTCAGTTTCACCAGACCAGAAGACATTTCTCCAAAAAGTACAATCTTTGTCCCCATGTGTAGTTGCAAACCGCAGTCTGTCTTTTTTTATGGCGGTTTTGGAGTGGTCGCTTCTTCCTTGCTGAGTAGCCTTTCAGGTTATGTCGATATAGGACTCGTTTTACTGTGGATATAGATACTTTTGTTGATTTTCTTCTCATTCCTCGTCTCTTTCTTTAACTGTTGGATGTCCTTCTCTCTATGGTCCAGTTGAGCCTCCAGTGTCCGCATCTCGTCCCGCATGAAGCGCATTTCCTGCCCCCTGCCACTGCTTGACTTCTTAGCCATCTGGACAGGAAACCAGGCGGACAACAAACTCTAAGACTCCATCTGTTTACAACACTTATAAATCTACACAGTTGAACTACCAGGATCCTAACACAATATTATGTCTCCATTTGCTTATGGGAAAGTGCTTAAGAAATCACAGACCGGGGCAAATTTGTTGTTCAGAAAACACAGAGAGAGAAAACCACAACATACAGCAGCGTAGCAGAGAACAATTAGCCAGCACGCTCTCATCTCGTTAAGTACTATGAGTGACTTTACTATTGGATGAGAGATATACTAAGCCAGTAGAAGGAAACTGAGCAGCATGAGGTAAAATAACCTGTGATCCAATTCAAACAAAACTGCTACCCAGAACCGGCAGTTTTGATTGAAAATGGACTCTAATGATTCACCATTTAATTTAATGACCACATTCACACCAAGCCTTACCTCAAACTCTTGTTCCCACTTTAATTCCTTTGCCTTCCACTTATTTTCTGTAAGATAACAAAAGAGATACTGTTAAAGTATCTACTGTGGGGAAATTAATTTCTAACAATACACTTAACGCTTAATTAACAACAATGCTTCTGTGCCAACATTATCAATGAGTTCAAATGCCATGGTAACCTCCACTTTCTTCCACTACAGAAAAATATAAAGATTTTGGGTCTGTATCAGTACCACCAGTAATAAATAACATGACACTGACTATAACAGACTGAACAATTAATAAAATCGCCACCGGACTATTTACATTGACACCCCCCCTTTTGTACACTGTTGCTACTCGCAGGTCATGTACACTATGTGATGCAAATATAATCAAACTCTACTATATTACTTAAACCACACTGTGTAGAGCTTATCCTTCAAAGCAACTATGTAATGTATTCTACTGATATTAACACTGGATCTAATAATATTAGGAATGCATTTCAGCACAGCGATGTGAATGGATCAAAGAGTTGTTGTGAGTTTGAATAATGCGGCTCTGGGTCTGAATGGGTAATAATAGCATGGGACACCTTTAGAAGGCCCCGAGCGACTCACAAGAGCTGAACTATTTTCTCTGGGCTTCCATCTTTCAGCTCCTGCTCCCATTGTTTGACCTGCAGAGAAACAGGGCACCCCAGCTGTTCTGTGAAACACACAGTGAATTTGACATCAGGCAGAAACACGTCAACAGTAATGCTTGATGCAGAATTAAGTAAAACCCTGTGACCAGCCGTGTCTAGAGATCCAGTAACAAGTACTGCTTGGTCTTTTATATATGTTCCGGTCTCACTGGTAGTAGCAGGGAACAAAATTGCTTACACGTTTGTTTAGTCTACAAGCCAGGTGCTTGATCCTGGCCAGGGGAAATGGTAGGGGGATGAAAATGAGGTGCGCAGAAGAAGATTAGTCTGTTTAGGCATTATGCAGACACATGCAGTATATGCTTTGGCAGAAGGCAGGGTAGTCCTTTGTTTGTTTACGGACACATCAGTAGCAGAACCACTAATTTCAATGGTCATACATCCATATCAACACGAAAAACAAGATTGGACTATTTGATTGATACAGTATCAGATTAGAAGAGGATTTGGGGTGCAGGTATGTGCATTTTGGAACAGTACTGTAACGTTACCTGTAGACACATTTGGTTAATTATATCTGCATCTCCACTCTCCTGCATTTGTTCTAGGTCAGAATCAATTACCCTACTCCAGTCAAGATGAGGAGGCATCTTGACAATTGTGTAGTTACAGCTAGGTAACAGGAACTGGGGAACAAATAGATGGACAGACACACATTGTAAGCTTGGGTAATGCTGTAAAGGGACAACATAGAGCTGTGGCTATTATCCTTGCAATGTGCATGTTAGTTGTAACTAGCTAGTTAACTAGGTTAGCTGACTATTGCACATAACGACATGTTTAGCTTGTTAGCTGCTGCTAGCTACTTGCTTCCAGACTTGCTAAACCTTGCATTCTACATGTATAGAAATTACGTATACATGCAACTGAATTATTTTCATTTAAATCAATATCCGTGTGAATCTTACCTTTCTTCATATACCTGACACAACGTATTTGGCGAGCTTACTTGGTATTTTAGGTAAGCATACAGATAGAACAATGAGAACATATTTGACCAATCAGCTGCTCCAGTTGCTAAGTTACCACTGACAACAATCGTAAATAGATTTACTATGGCTGATAAAGTCGTTTCACCGTCGCAAAAGGCTAGCCAGTCATTTAGCCAGCTAGATAGCTTAGAGAGATTTTCAACACAAACATGTTCATGGTTTATATCAAGCAAAATGTGTTCTCATCTTCTTGATAGTGTCAGTATATGGGACAACACGTTTCTGAAATCAGTGCCCCTTTTTAGCTTAAACTTTGCCCCGGAAGTTTGGGGATTTATTGGCTTGTTAGTGTTCAAATTGGAATGTCAATCGCCGAATACTTTAACGTAAGTTTCTAAATGTTCAAATGTCTTCTAACAATGTTATATGTTAGGACATGTTACTGTAAACTATTTTCATCAGCAGTAGATAAACTCGACTATGAATCGTGAACAATCAAGTGGAAATGCAAGAGGCTAGCCCAGCTAGAGTCGATTCGGTTATCTTCAACAGTTATCTAGCTAAGTTAACGTTGGTGTGTTTGTAAAAGGCATACTTCGGGATTTTATCTACTTCCCCAGAGTTGGGTGAATTCTTGGATACCATTTGTATGCATCTGTGTTAAGGACGTTATAGGCAGTGTCGCTAGCCAATGCTAACTAGCGTTAACACAATGTCTAGAAGTAAGAGTATGGGTATTTGTTAGCTAGCAGATACCCATAGACTTCCAGTCATTGCGCTAACGCTAGTTAACTTCCTTCTTAGTGCACGCAGATATTTACAAAAGGTATCCACAAGTTCATCTAACTCTGTGGAAGTAGATAAAGTAAAAATCCTAATTGCAAAAATCCTGACGTATCCCCAATGCTGCCTAGCTGGATGACAATATTTTTAAAGTTACAGTGACCAGCTAGCGTGGCTGCAACTACAGGATCTTGTTCTCGGGTTGATATAGTTACCTAAGCTAGCTAACTACATTGTTGTCTTTCAAGTTTTAATACGACATCCTCAATGCAATTGTCATATTTTTTTTGCTAATATAATATTTCTGCATTGTTTGGGAATTGATAATAGACCTACTCAGTGTAACTGAAGGCAAACATTGTTATGATGCCAGTCTTGTCACCTGACCTGGCAGCACCAACCTGTGTCAGTGGCATCCAAGCAAATCTGGGCTGGGCACATTGTATTTTGTGAACCATGATAATGAATAAAGATATCCTCTCTAGTCTAATTTCTACTGTCCTGCTTTTACTTCATCCATCACAGTGATCAATGAAGCCTTTGGTCAGCGATGGCTGTCGTGTCGTGGAATGAGATTTTGATTTTGACTGGATTGGTGTTGGGATGCTACTGGAACAGCTTATCCTGTGGCTGTGTGTTCGACGATGTCTCAGCCATTCTAGACAACAAGGACCTGTGGCCCGCCACCCCACTCAGCAACCTGTTCTTCAATGACTTCTGGGGCATGTCTGAGGTGATGAATATATCATGAAATATCCTCGAGCTTGGGGAGGGAAGTGTTTGGTGCATGAGATTACACATGACATGTCATGCACCACGTCTTACTTTGTTTATGCTCCCCTTGCAAAACATGCAGATGATCAAGTGAAAAGGTATTATTTGAATGTCAGCTGAGAATAGTTCAAATGTATTTTACACTGAACAAAAATATAAACACAACATGTAAAGTGTTGGTTTCATGAGCTGAAATAAAAGATCCCAGAAATGTTTCATATGCACAAAAAAAGCTTATTTCTTTAAAATATTGTGCACAAATGTGTTTACATCCCTGTTAATAAGAATTTCTCCATTGCCAAGATAATCCATCCACCTGACAGGTGTGACATATCAAGAAGCTGATTAAACAGCAGGATCATTACACAGGTGCACCTTGTACTAGGGACAAAAGGCCACTAACACAATGCCACAGATGTCTCAAATTTTGAGGGAGAGTACAATTGGCATGGTGATTGTAACTCAGTAAAATCAATAAAATTGTTGCTTGTTGAGTTTATATTTTCGTTCAGTATATGTTCAATTAATCAATGGCTGTGGTGTATATCTGTGAACTTTGATTATTGGCATAATGATAGTCAGAGGAGGTTGATTGCAAGTTCCAACAAAATCACCTATATTCACAACAGCACTATTCTCCCTTCCATATTTCTGTTTCTTACCACAGGAGAGGAGCCACAAGTACTACCGGCACCTGACTGTGCTCACATTCCGGCTGAACTACCTCTTCAGTGAGCTGAGTTCTGCATCCTACCACCTGCTCAACACAGGGCTACATGCCGTGGTGTGTGTACTCTTCCTGAGCATCTGTCATCTCTTCCTGGATAAGACCTTCAGCCTGGTGGCGGCCCTGCTTTTTGCAGTGCACACCATCCACACAGAGGCCGTAAGTTTGCTCGTATTGTAGGCAAACACAGATCTAGGATCAGATGAAACACTGCTGTTTGCTGTGGTAACGGCTGTGCATTCCATCCATATGGAGGCCCTAAGTCTGCTCATAGTGTAGGCACAGATCTAGGAACTAACAAGCTGAATTAACTATCCCTAAATCCTTACCCCATCCATGCTCCCGAGTGGCACAGTGGTCTAAAGGAGCTTTCTGACACGAACTTAGCTGCTTCTGTTTAAATCTGTGGATTCTGATTGGCTACAAGCACAGGAATAGCTTAAATTTGCTTTGTTCTTACAAGGCACCCCCCCTCGCCTAATGTTTAAAATAAAATTGTTATTTAACTTTTATTTAACTAGGCAAGTCAGTTAAGAACAAATTCTTATTTACAATGACTGCCTACACCGGCCAAACCCGGACAATGCTGGGCCAATTGTGATACAGCCTGGATTCGAACCATGGTGTCTGTAGTGACGCCTCTAGCACTGAGATTCAGTGCCTTTAGACCGCTGCACCATAGCGACAGGGGTTGGCTTTCATTTGAGGGATAGCTTGACTGTCAAATCCATGTATTTGTTTGTGGCCAACGACTTTTATACAGAGAGCGCTCCAAATGATCTGTGCCATTTGAGTATGAAAATGAGTCCTTCGAAAGATAGGCGCGTATGATAAAAGCAATTGTACCAATCCAAATATATGAATCTGTTTAAAGCAATCTATTCAGTATCATCTTGATGACTATGTATCACCAGTCTGAGGTAAAAAATAATGTGTAAGCTATATCCATTCAATTTATGTGGTTAAAATGCAAGCTTATAATGTAGTAACACAAACTGTCCACATTAGAGCAATATACAATATTTTAATAAATTCAGCAAAAAAAGAAACGTCCCTATCTTTCAAAGATAATTCGTAAAAATCCAAATAACTTCACAGTTATTCATTGTAAAGGGTTTAAACACGGTTTCCCATGCTTGTTCAATGAACCATAAACAATGAATGAACATGCACCTGTGGACTGGTCGTTAAGACACAGCTTACAGACTGTAGGCAATTAAGGTCACAGTTATGAAAACTTAGGACACCAAAGAGGCCTTTCTACTGACTCTGAAAAACACCAAAAGAAAGATGCCCAGGTTCCCTGCTCATCTGCGTGAACATGCCTTAGGCATGCTGCAAGGAGCCATGAGGACTGCAGATGTGGCCAGGGCAATAAATTGCAATGTCTGTACTGTGAGACACCTAAGACAGCGGTACAGGGAGACAGGATGGACAGCTGACTGTCCTCGCAGTGGCAGACCACGTGTAACAACACCTGCACAGGATCTGTACATCTGAACATCACACCTGCGGGACAGGTACAGGATGGTAACAACAACTGCCCGAGTTACACCAGGAACGCATAATCCCTCCATCAGTGCTCAGACTGTCTGCAATAGGCTGAGAGAGGCTGGACTGAGAGCTTGTAGGCCTGTTGTAAGTCACGGTTTTGTCTCACCAGGGGTGATGGTCGGATTTGCGTTTATCGTCGAAGGAAAGAGCGTTACACCGAGGCCTGTACTCTGGAGCGGGATCGATCTGAGCTTGTTGTTATTACAGGCAATCTCAACGCTGTGCGTTACAGGGAAGACATCCTCCTCCCTCATGTGGTACCCTTCCTGCAGGCTCATCCTGACATGACCCTCCAGCATGACAATGCCACCACCCATACTGCTCGTTCTGTGAGTGATTTCCTGCAAGACAGAAATGTCAGTGTTCTGCCATGGCCAGCGGAGAGTCCGGATCTCAATCCCATTGAGCACGTCTGGGACCTGTTGGATCGGAGGGTGAGGGCTAGGGCCATTCCCTCCAGAAATGTCCGGGAACTTGCAGGTGCCTTGGTGGAAGAGTGGGGTAACATCTCACAGCCAGAACTGGCAAATATGGTGCAGTCCAGCAGCTGGTGGCCACACCAGATACTGACTGTTACTTTTGATTTTGACCCCCCCCCTTTTGTTCATGGACACGTTATTCCATTTCTGTTAGTCAAATGTCTGTGCAACTTGTTCAGTTTATGTCTCAGTTGGTCAATCTTTTTATGTTCATACAAATATTTACACATGTTAAGTTTTCTGAAATTAACACAGTTGACAGTGAGAGGACATTTCTTTTTTTGCTGAGTTTATATCTAAATGTTTCAACATGTCATTTTAGGATGATTGTATATGTTGCCCACTAGGGTTGCACATTTTCGGGAATATTCAGAGTTGGAAAATTTCTGTGGGAATTAATGGAAATATGCAAATTAATATTAATACCATTGAAATGTAGATGTTTTTTTGCATTGTATATATTTGCCATATCATATGGAGACAAACATTTACCTTATCATAAGTAGACGTAATAGCAAATGATTAAATCCTTCCAATATAAAAAAAACTATTTAATTATGAATTGACTAGAATGTATTTACAGTCTATTGAATGATCCATCACATCTCTCAAAAATGTGTTCAACATACGTCTGTAAAATGATTGTCTAGAAACTAAATCTTTGGTTGTCTTCCTCTCAAGCTTCCATGTCTTCTCCCTGGACCTCCTCAATGTCCACCTCTTGAACATCAGACTCTCAGGCCTCATATTCACTGTCACTTTCCAACATTGTTGAGGATGGCTTGTTGTCAGGCTCTAAAAGCCAAACATTTGCCCAGATGGCCACCAATTTTTCAACCCTTGTATTGGTCAGCCTGTTGTGTGCTTTGGTGTGTGTGTTCCCAAACAAGGACCAGTTGCGCTCTGAGGCGGGTTATGTTGGTGGGATTTGGAGGGTGATGGAGGCAACAGGGGAAAGAGCCTCAGATTAACAAAGTCCCTTCCACCAGGTGGCTGATGAGATATGAGGCACGACTGCCATATTGCATCTCTATCCCAAAGCCCTTGCTTGGAAGTGTACTTCGCCAGACTGCCAAAAAACTTGCCCTCATCCAGGCCAAGGTGGCGAGACATGGTAGTAATGACACCATAGGCCTTGTTGATCTCTGCACCAGACAGGATGCTCTTGCCAGCATACTTGGGGTCCAACATGTATATGGGTGTATGGGCTTCAGGCAGAAGTCTTCATGCTCTTTGATGTATTTCAGAACTGCAGTTTCCTCTGCTTGGAGCAACAGTGAAATGGGCAGGGCAGTACAGATTTCTTCTCTTACATCTGTAAGCAGAATCTGAACATCAGACAGGATGGTATTGTCTCCCTCAATCCGTGCAATGGCTACTGCTATATGTTTCAGGAGTTTCAGGCTGCTTACCACTCTTTCCAAAAATACATCATCCAGGAGGATCCTCTTGAAGGGATTGTCTATATCGGCAGACTGATATGGCCATTTCTTGGAGACTCCTTCCCCTCCAGGAGTCTGTCAAACATGATGACAACACCACCCCAACGGGTGTTGCTGGGCAGCTTCAATGTGGTGCTCTTATTCTTCTCACTTTGCTTGGTGAGAGAGATTGCTGCTATAACTTGATGACCCTTCACATACCTTACCATTTCCTTGGCTTTCTTATAGAGTGTATCCATTGTTTTCATTGCCATGATGTCCTTGAGGAGCAGATTCAATGCATGAGCAGCACAGCCAATGGGTGTGATCCAAGGTAATTTCTGTGGACCAAGGTCATTGATGACTGCCTTCAGCTCATCTGCAATGTAGAGACCGGTGTGTCCGTTGTCCCTTGTGTCTGTGCTCTTGTAGAATACTGGTTGAGGGGTGGAGATGATGTAGTTAATTATTCCTTGCCCACGAACATTCAACCACCCATCAGAGATGACTGCAATACAGTCTGCTTTCGCTGATTTGCTTGACCTTCACTTGAACTCTGTTGAACTCTGATTCCAATAAATAAGTAGATAAAGCATGTCTGGTTGGAGGGGTGTATGCTGGGCGAAGAACATTCAGAAATCTCTTCCAATACACATTGCCTGTGAGCATCAGAGGTGACAACGTTCCTCCACTGAGTCAAAAAAAACTTCTGATTCCAGGAAGACCATGAGCTGTTGCTATCGATAAGGTGTCTGATTCATAATTTTCACCTCGACTAGAAGTAGAGGGCCATTTATCAGAGGTTGCTTGTTGTGAGCACTGAGGGAACTTTATGCACTTGGCCAGATGATTCTGCATCTTTGTTGCATTCTTCACATATGATTTGGCACAGTATTTGCAAATGTACACAGCTTTTCCTTCTACATTAGCTGCAGTGAAATGTCTCCACACATCAGATAGTGCTCGTGGCATTTTCCTGTAAAGATTTAAAAAACACGAGTAAAAATAAATAAATAATACAATTCCATGTACAGATAACCAGTTAAATTAAACCTGGCGCTCTAGACTAGCAATCCCATAGTGTCTGTGCAGCAGCTTGAACGTTCAACATTGCTGCTATAATAGTTAAACAGACCTGCATGCATTGGTGACATGGAAAGAATGGAATTCAATACAAGTTGGACATTGAGTTGGTTAATGTCCCTTTCAATGCCTGAATTGTTTGGAAATGAACTAAATTAAACTAATCTCAGCCATTACTGTCTACCTCAACAACAACTTCTCTCATCTTGCCTATTTGCTGACCCCCTTACCCCCAATTTGTACTTGTATTTCACCACATTCAACCGAGTTGCACCGGCAACCAGACAGGCCTTAGAAAAACTGAATAGAAGATTTGAAAACAGAATAGTAAAACAAAGACAACATTCTGCCACTCTGGGAAAGGGAGTTGTAATGTCACACAGCTCTAGTGCTTCCTCACTCTCTCCTTCAGCTGAGTGCAGCCTCTCAATCGCTTGGAAGGACCCATTTCACAATTCACAATGTAGCCCTTGGCCCGGCCAATGGCCTTCACGTTATCTTGGTCTGGAATCTCTCTCTCAACAGATCATTTGTTTTTCATTTGATACACTGAGCAATGAAGCTCCCCTTCATGATAAACATGGACAAAGAGACTGTTGTGCCATGCCTCTGTCTTTTAGCATCTTTAGAATGGCTTTCTTTCTGAATGTGTCGTTTTTGTGTGCATCTGTGTCTGATACCTGAACATATTCATAGTGAACATATTCAACTAGAACTTTGTTTGTATGACATTGGTAATCCTAAAGATGGAACTGAAAGATGCATGCTTTGAATAGTTTCATTGGATTCAATAGTTGCAAGTGGTTGAGATGAAAATGCTGCATAACAGTGATGTCTGTCAACATATGTTGTTAAGAGGCTGACTGTCACTTGCCTGGCTACACAAACTCCTTGCTTTGGCCAAATGCTACACCACACCCACAGACGTTAGTTTATTCTTCGCATTGAATCTGGATCTGAGTACATGCCCTACGATTTCTAGACTGTAAATACGTTCTAGTCCGTCTGATTGGTCCCAGAAATCGATGGGTTGGGCTAGAGCCAAAACACACGGGTAAAGCGACATTTTGAATATTCGTCCTTGGCTTTGATACTCAGATTGGTTTTGACGTCACTGCGAAACATTTCAGTAATTGCAGTCTCAGACTGAAGTACTGTATATAGTGAACGATAGCGCAGCGGAAGAATTAAGTTTGAGTCGTCAGGCAAGACTGTCACAGTCAAGTGTTCAGCAATTGTGTATCAGTCTATGTGTTGATCTTGGGACATCTATGTGGTAGAGGTCAGGTTAGGTGAGTCAACCTCACCTGGGTCATGTTCAGTAAGGTTCTTATTCTTACTGGTCAAGTTCAGTTAATACCTCACTTTGTTTCAAAACCTTTTCTCCCTACAGACCATGACACAGATTTGCTCTCCTCTTGGTTCAGGATTTACCAGCCCCGGCTGCGTTTGTGAAAACAGGACATGTGCAGTTCCATGTACTACCATAAGGTGGCAATCATCCTTCATATATTTCTAAAAGTGGCCCCTGGCCGGCAGGCGCCAGTGTTACCTCTGACTGCCTCCATGATTTAGTTCTAGGCTAGGTGACGGGCATACTTTTCATTTACGGTCTTGTTGTTTTCATTTGGGTGCATATTGTAGGTTTAGGTTAGCCTTTGTCATGGAGAATCAGGTTTCAGCCAATTTCAAGCATGCCTGGGAGACATGTTGAGAAGCGTGAACTCCAGAGAGACTGAGCAGGAAGTGTTTTAAAGGATGATTGATTGACGAGGGAACATCTTTGTGCCAGAAACGTTAACATTGACCGTTTACTTTCAACTTTGTGCCTATGACAGGTAATGGCTGTCATGGGGAAAGTGGAACTCTTTGATTCATTTATGAAAGAAGAACATATTTGTGCCAGAAATGTTGACTTAAAAAAAAAATTGGGTTCCTCTGGCAGGTGACTCGTGTTGTAGGAAGAGCGGAGCTCCTGTCCTCCTCCATCTTCCTCCTGGCTGCGTTCCTGGCCTATACACCAGATCTAAAGGAGCTGATCACTCCATCGGTGAGTCTACTGTAGCCCTCCACTAATATTGTCCCCCTGTTTGTTGTGTACACACACGGGTTTGAGCATTCTGAGTGTCCGGTCAACTCCATCAATTCACTGGAAAGAGAAGCTTGTTAAAGGCTGTGGGCGGTCATGTTGAGAAATAGATAAAGGCATTGCGCTGAGGAAAATGACAGTTGATGCCTGATTTGAAGGAAAGTCAGAAGGTAGATAATGACTCAGGGGTTTGATTTCTGAGCGATGATGGTTATCACAAGAGAGGGATGAATGGGGATGTGACTGACTGGTTTTCCCCCTCCTGATTTCAAGGAAATGAACATGAACTCATTGTCACTATCTTATCTTACTAGTTACTATTTTGCCAAATTTTTACCAGCATGTCACATGTGCAACCAGAGAAAAAAAAAAATCCTAGACCACCTTTACTCCACACACAGAGATGCATAGAAAGCTCTCCCCCACCCTACCTTTTAGCAAATCTGACCATAATTATATTTTCCTGATTCCTGCTTTCAAGCAAAAACTAAAGCAGGAAGTACCACTGACTCGCTCAATACGGAAGTGATCAGATGACTGATGCTAAACTACAGGACTGTTTTTGCTAGCACAGACTGGAATATGTTCCGGGATTCATCCAATGGCTTTGAGGAGTACACCACCTCAGTCATCGGCTTCATCAGTAAGTGCATGAACGACGTCATCCCCACAGTGACTGTGCGTATATGTCCCAAAAAGAAGCCATGGATTACAGGCAACATCCACATTGAGCTAAAGGCCGCTTTCAAGGAGCGGGAGACTAATCCAGATGCTTACAAGACATCCCGCTTTGCCCTCAGACGAACCATCAAACAAGCAAAGCGTCAATACAGGATTAGGATTGAATCCTACTACACCGGCTCTGACGCTCGTCAGCTGTGGCAGGGCCTGAAAACTATTACAAATGGAAACCCAGACGCAAGCTGCCTAGTGACGCAAGCCTACCAGACTACCTAAATGCCTTTTTATGCTCGCTTCGAGGCAAGCAACACTGAAGCATGCACGAGAACACCAGCTCTTCTGGATGACTATTATAACACTCTCAGTAGCCAATATGAACAAAACCTTTAAAACAGGTCAACATTCACAAAGCCGCTGGGCCAGACGGGTTACCAGGACGTGTACTCAAAATAATGCGCGGACCAACTGTCAAGTGTCTTCACTGACATTTTCTTCTTTTTTTTTTTTCTTTTTTTGAATTTTACCCCTTTTTCTCCCCAATTTCGTGGTATCCAATTGTTTTAGTAGCTACTATCTTGTCTCATCGCTACAACTCCCGTACGGGCTCAGGAGAGACGAAGGTTTAAAGTCATGCGTCCTCCAATACACAACCCAACCAAGCCGCACTGCTTCTTTACACAGCGCGCATCCAACCCGGAAGCCAGCCGCACCAATGTGTCGGAGGAAACACCGTGCACCTGGCAACCTTGGTTAGCGCGCACTGCACCCGGCCCGCCACAGGAGTCACGATGAGACAAGGACATCACTACCGGCCAAGCCCTCCCTAACCCGGACGATGCTAGGCCAATTGTGCATCGCCCCACGGACCTCCCGGTCGTGGCCGGTTACGACAGAGCCTGGGCGCGAACCCAGAGTCTCTGATGGCTTCACTGACATTTTCAACCTCTCCCTGACAGTCTGTAATACCTATGTTTCAAGCAGACCACCATAGTCCCTGTGCCCAAGGAAGTAAAGGTAACCTGCCTAAATGATTACCGCCCAGTGGCACTCACGTCGGTAGCCATGAAGTGCTTTGAAAGGATGGTCATGGCTCACATCAACAGCATCCTTCCGGACACCCTAGACGCACTCCAATTCGCATACCGCCCCAACAGATCAACAAATGCCGCAATCGCACTCCACACTGCCCAATCTCACCTGGACGAAAGGAACACCTATGTGATAATGCTGTTCATTGACTACAGCTCAGTGTTCGACACCATAGTGCCCACGAAGCTCATCACTAAGCTAAGGACTCTTGGACTAAACACCTCCCTCTGCAACTGGATCCTGGACTTCTTGATGGGCCGCCCCTAGTTGGTAAGAGTAGGCAACAACACGTCTGTAATGCTAATTCTTAACACTGGGGCCCCTCAGGGGTGTGTACTTAGTCACCTCCTGTATTCCCTGTTCACCCATGACTGCGTGGCCAACACGACTCTAACACCATCATTAAGTTTGCTGACGACACAACAGTGGTAGGCCTGATCACCGACAACGATGAGACGGCCTATAGGGAGGAGGTCAGATATCTGGAAGTGTGGTGCCAGGACCACAACCTCTCTCTCAATGTGAGCAACACAAAGGAGCTGATCATGGACTAAAGGAAAAGGCCTGCCAAACAGGCCCCCATTGACATCAACGGGGCTGTAGTGGAGCTGGTCAAGAGTTTCAAGTTCCTTGGTGTCCACATGACCAAGGAACTATCATGGTCCAAACATACCAAGACCGTCGTGAAGAAGGCACGACAAAACCTTTTCCCCCTCAGGAGACTGAAAGATTTGGCATGGGTCCCCAGATCCTCAAAAGGTTCTACAGCTGCACCATCGAGAGCATCCTGACCGGTTGCATCACTTGTATGGAAACCTTGTATGGAAACTGCTCGGCATCTGACCGTAAGGCACTACAGAGGGTAGTGCGAATGGCCCAGTACATCACTGGGGCCAAGCTTTCTGCCATCCAGGACCTATACATTAGGCGTGCCAGAGGAAAGTCCATAAAATTTCAGAGACTCCAGTCACCCAAGTCAGACTGTTTTCTCTGCTACTGCACGTCAAGTGGTACACTGCTGCTACTCGTGTTTATTTTCTATGCATAGTCACTTCACCCCCACCTACATTTACAAATTACCTCAACTAACCTGTACGCCCACACACCGACTCAGTACCGGTGCACCCTGTGTATAGCCTCATTATTGTTATTCTTATTGTGTTACTTTTTATTGTTACTTTTTATTTTAGTCTACTTGGTAAATACTTTCTTAACTCTTCTTGAACTGCACTGTTGGTTAAGGGCTTGTAAGTAAAGCATTTCATGGTAAAGTCTACACTTTTAAAAATTGATACTGATATTTAAGATTTTAGCTGCCTTTTAAGCATTCTAGTACAGTTAAATAGTTAACACACACACACGGACACAGATGTCTAAGGCATTGCATCTTAGTTCTGGAGGAGTCACTACAGTCCCTGGTGCGAATCCAGGCTGTATCTGGTCGTGTTTGGGAGTCCCATAGGGCAGCGCACAATTGGCCCAGCGTCGTCTGGGTTTGGCCGGGCCTGGCCGTCATTGTAAATAAGAACTTGTTCTTAACTGACTTGCCTAGTTAAATAAAGGTTACTCACACACACACTGACCAAAAAGTTATTTTGCTGGCATTTACCTCAAAACCATTTGATTATTTCACAGTTGTTGTGAGGACGTTGGTCAAATGAAAAAAAAAATGCAGTCAGGCGCAGGACACAGTTCTGAGTAATCATCCAAAATAAGTAAGATTCCAACAAGAAACAAATACAATAATCCCAAGCATGTACAACGAGAACCCACATGACAAACAATAACGCACAAAACAGAGAGGGAAATCAGAGGGTTAAATAAGGAACATAATTAATGCAATAGAAACCAGGTGTGTATGATCAAGACAAAACAAAATGAAAATTAAGCATAGATCGGTGGTGTCTGGAAAGCCGGTGACGTCGACCACCGAACACCGCCCGAAGAAGGAGAGGGACCAACTTCGGCCGAAGTCGTGACAGTTGTTTCATTCTCACCCAGGATTGCATCATACATGTCAAGCAGTGAAGTTTCAGCTCTGTCTGTCCGTGGCCTCTTCCTCGGTGCACTCTATCACTGTGTCCGTTTCCATCTTGACCAGCTGTGTATGTAACATTTCACGTCAACCCTGTTTCTTGTCTGCATCAAAGTAGCAGTCCTTGTACCTAGCATCTTGCATGGTTGCGACACAGTAAAGAGAAAATGCCACTGAATCGCTTGTTCACAGCCTGTGTGGGCAAACTGTTGTCAAGGGCAACCGTTTCAATCGCCAATGTGAGCCAGTAAAAACATCCACCTCATCGGGAAAAGGGGCCATCTTCACTCCATAGAAACTAGTCAGCATTAACATCGCTCACTATTTGCTAGCTAACTGTTGAGCTTAGCATTGACAAAGTCAAAATGGGCATGCTTACTCCACTATTGTGACAGAATCAGTGGTGTTAGAATTAGGAATTATAATAAGAATACTACACTGATCAAAAATGTAAACGCAACATGTAAAGTGTTTGTCCCATGTTTCCTGAGCTGAAAAAAAAAGTTCCCAGAATTGTTCCATATGCTTGAAGCTTATCTCAAATTTTGTGCACATTTGTTTACATCCCTGCCAGTTTTGTTGAGCAGGCATTTCAGTGCCATGACAGAGGGGTATCACGTCTGCTGCAGGCGCAGTTGATGAGCTTATTTCTCAAGTCATTTGTTCGAATGGAGCTAGCTAGTGTGTTCATGTTTCAAACATGTTCTCAAGTGCCATTGAATTGGCAGCAGCGGTATGACAACCAGCATATTCATGAGCATGCAATACGACTTTCCTCAATTCGAAATCATCGATGACCCACTGTGCTGTCAGACTTAGCATGCTCATGGGGAGATATCGCTGGTCCAAATGTCGTTAAGATAATAACAGTGACACTATTACTGTGTAAGTCCGGTAGGGCAACATCTGAAAAATAGTTTAAAAAATAAATGTAAAAGTGTGCTGTTGCTCGACCAGTCGGCGAAAGCCAACATCTCCCACAACAGAGAACGGTTGATTGTTAAGGGCAATGGATTCCATTATCTTGGCGTTAATGGATTTCGCCTTTGAGTTGTCTCGCCGAAATGTCCTTACTCTTTCAAATGACTGCTCGACTTGTTGACTGCTCGATCCACACAGCAGACATTGTGGGCTAGGTTAGGAATGCTGTGGAATGCTATGTTCACCTATATCTTACCATGGTGATTTAGCCTCAGTAGGGCCAGTTTTAGAGAGGTTAATGTAGTCGTTAGTTTATATAGCCTTTAGCCAAATATACAATTCAATATTGTACCGGTAACTGCCAAAATAATGGAAACTCTTAAGTAAAGGAGGGATACAAAGTAAAGTGCTTCCAACGTTAATTAAGCAATTAACATCCCATCGTGCTTAGGGTCATGTATAAAAATGCTGGGCAGCCCATTATTTTGGCTACCATGGCTATGCCCCCATAAGATATACAATGCCCCCATCCACAGGGCATGAGTGGTCACTGAATGGTTTGATGAGCATGAAAACAATGTAAACAATATGTCATGGCCGTCTCAGACACCAGATCTCAACCCATTTTAACACTTATGGGAGATTCCAGAGCGGTGCCTGAGACTGCAATTTCCACCACCATCAACAAAACACCCAATTATGGAATTTATTGTGGAAGAATGGTGTTGCATCCCTCCAATAGATTTCCAGACGCTTGCAGAATCAATGCCAAGGTGCATTGAAGCTGTTCTGGCTCGTGGTGGCCCAATGCCCTATTAAGGGCACTTTATGTTGGTGTTTCCTTTATTTTGGCAGTTACGCGTATGTTGTTATTCTTAGGCTTTACCTTCCATCAAGCTCTCATTGCATCTGTTGTGTCCCTTGGCCCTTCAAACAGTTCTGGAACATACACTTCTGCAATTATTTGCATTTATTATGTCAAACAGTCAATCTGTCAAGTGAATTTTCATGCAAGGAACGAAAACGTAAGTAATTACCAGTGTTTTCCACAAGTACATTCCACAAGTACATAGTACATAGCCAGCCAAATAGAAGTAGTTGTTTGGGGGGGCTTTTGCCAAATGAGCTCTGTTTTGGTGGTGTCTGGTACATTCTACTGCCTTGACATCTGAAATACACAGCAAAACGATTGAATACTTTTTCGAGTTTACAAACATTTGTAGTGGTATTGTGACATGACTTTACAATTGTAATTACTGAAAATGTATGAATTCAGTGTATTGTTAGTAGTTTTGGATATTGTCTAGGTCTTTATGATCAGGACTATTAGGGGAAGTAATAGAACATTCAACACTTTTTTAAAGATTTAACCGGTCTTCTCTTGATTAAAGTCTTACAGTTTTACTGCAAGATAGGAATTGCCACAATAATATTTTTCCTTCAAATAATGTGTTTTATTAAAACCGATAAGCATAGGCTACTTAGTAGTTAACATTTACCTGAGAAGGTATTTGGGAAAGCCTTGCCTTCTACCAGAAGACTGTTTTCATTAGCAACATTGCTAACGGCTACACAAGGTGTTAGACACATGCACACACACAGGCGGGCAGTCTTGTTGTTTCCTCAGAATGTAGCAGGAAATTCGAATCACTGATGCATTCTGTTCGTGTCTTATGACAAACTTGGGTAAATTTAGTAATATTGGGTAACACTTTACTTGACACACATTGTCATAAAACTGTTGTCACGTAGGCTATGGTGTAATGGACTGTTTTGCCATGTGGTAGGGTTTGTAGCTTTTGACAGTCTCATATAGGTGCCTAACCAGCCTTAAAATAATGCAATACATTTGAAGTCGGAAGTTTACATACTCTTAGTACTAGTTTTTCAACCACTCCACAAATGTCTTGTAAACAAACTATAGTTTTGGCAAGTCGGTCGGTTATCTACTTTGTGCATGACATAAGTAATTTTCCCAAGAATTGTTTACAGACGTCACACCGCTCAGGAAGATACACTTTCTGTCTCCTAGAGATGAACGTACTTTGGTGCGAAAGGTGCAAATCAATCCCAGAACAACAGCAAAGGACCTTGTGAAGATGCTGCCGGAAACGGGTACAAAAGTATCTATATCCACAGTTAAACGAATCCTATATCGACATAACCTGAAAGGCCGCTCAGCAAGGAAGAAGCCACTGCTTCAAAACCGCCATAAAAAAGCCAGACTGTGATTTGCAACTGCACATGGGGACAAAGATCATACTTTTTGGAGAAATGACCTCTGAAGCACGGGGGTGGCAGCATCATGTTGTGGGGGTGCTTTGCTGCAGGAGGGACGGGTGCACTTCACAAAATAGATGGCATCATGAGGATGGACAATTATGTGGATAGATTGAAGCAACATCTCAAGACATTAGTTAAGAAGTTAAAACTTGGTTGCAAATGGGTCTTCCAAATGGACAATGACCCCAAGCATACTTCCAAAGTTGTGGCAAAATGGCTTAAGGACAACAAAGTCAAGGTATTGGAGTGGCCATCACAAAGCCCTGACATCAATCCCATAGAAAATGTGTGGGCAGAACTGAAAAAGCATGTGCGAGCAAGGAGACCTACAAACCTGACTCCGTTACACCAGCTCTGTCAGGAGGAATGGGCCAAAATTCACCCAACTTATTGTGGGAAACTTGTGGAAGACTGCCTGAAACGTTTGACCAAAGTTAAACAATTTAAAGGCAAAGCTACCAAATACTAATTGAGTGTATGTAAACTTATGAACCACTGGGAATGTGACAAATGAAATAAAAGCTGAAATAAATCATTCTCTACTATTATTCTGACATTTCACATTCTTAAAATAAGGTGGAAATCCTAACTGCCCTAAAACAGGGAATTATTAGTAGGATTAAATGTCAGGAATCGTGGAAAAACTGAGTTTATATGCGTTTGGCTGAGGTGTATGTAAACTTCCGACTTCAACTGTGTATGTTTCATTTAGTACCTTAGAAGTCAAGTGCCTTTTCCACTGTGAATCTTGTAACTGTTACGTATGGTTTCCAGGTGTGTGTGTGAAACAACCTTCCCTTTCGGCGGCTCCTGAGGGCCTCGACCTAGAGCAAAGGTCGGCAAACCTGCTCCTGCGGCACTCCATGTTTTTGATTTAACAGGGCAGGAAGACCAGGTGTGTTGAATTTAGGCACACTGAACTTATCAATTAGCTCAGTTGGTCAGGTGTGGTGCCTAGTTGGAACAAAATCCTGCAGTACCTGCGGCCCTTCAGGAACAGGGTTGTCTACCCCTGACCTAGAGTATCATCTCAACCAATCTTCCTCATTACAAGCACCATCTAATACTTACTATTTTGATGGGATTTGATGGGGATTAATTCCAGGGGCCTTTAGATGAACACACTGTGGCTAATTTCACTATAAATTCCACTAAATCCAACTGACCGATTTATAATGGTTTCCAAGGCTCTTTTAGTTTTGTTCTTGGATGTTCTGGCAACATGAAAAGGACAGAAAGCCCTGCACACAGTATACTGGGTCTTTCTGTCCTGTTCGTGGGTACTAATTAACCCAGCACCTAAGTTTTATTAGGATATGATTGTGTGTATGACTATGACATCTGGCAACATCCCATTGTCTATGTTTCTCCTTCTTTGACTTTCTCTCTAGTGTGGACGCCCATTGCTGTTACCGTGGTTTTGGTGGCTACAGCCACATTATGCAAGGAGCAGGGAATCAGTCATTGGCATCTGCTGTGTCCATGAGGTGTTTGTTGCACAAGGGGTAAGACACCGCGGGCCAGCACCGGTAACCTAACTCCACACTGCAACACGCTGTTGCTCCAACCATCACACTGCACGGTCACGCCCTCACTCAAAACCCCAGTAATAGATTTGAGTTATGAGACAAATATTTTTTTTTTTGAACTGGCTAGCTCCCATTTTTACCACACAAGGGGTACTTGAGATGGAATGATGGTGAGCAGCTGTTTTGTCAGCTATCCTTCCCCTTGATCAAAAATAGACAAATTAGTTACATGACACACAACCATCAGAGAGCCAAAGCCAGAGGCCTTCATTTTGAAAAAGTTTCCTAACTATTAAAGATTCGTGATTCATCTGGGTATACAGTGCATTCGGAAAGTTTTCAGACCCATTACTTTTTCCACATTTTGTTAAGTTACAGCATTATTCTGAAATGGATTCAATTCATGTTTTTCCTCATCAATCTACACACAATTGATTGACACAGCTAGACAGGTTTTTTGATTATTATTATTATTTTTTTTACAAATGTATAAAAAAAATTAAACTTCTTTACATAATTATTCTGACCCTTTGCTATGAGACTCAAAATTGATCTCGGGTGCATCCTGTTTCCATTGATCATCCTTTAGATGTTTCGACAACTTGATTGGAGTCCACCTATTGTAAATTCAATTGATTTGACATGATTTGGAGAAGGCACACACCTGTCTATACAAGGTCCCACAGTTGACAGTGCATGTCAGAGCAAAAACCAAGCCATGAGGTCGAAAGAATTGTCCGTAGACCTCCGAGACAGGGTTGTGTCGAGGCACAGATCTGGGGAAGGGTCCCAAAAAATGTCTGCAGCATTGAAGGTCCCTTAGAACACAGTGGCCTCCATCATTCTTAAATAGGAGTTTGGAACCACCAAGACTCTTCTTAGAGTTGGCCGCCCAGCCAAACTGAGCAATCTGTGGAGAAGGGCCGTGATCAGGGAGGTGACCAGAACCCGATGGTCACTGACAGAGAGAGCTCCAAAGTTCCTCTGTAGATTTGGGTGAACCCTTCAGAAGGACAACCATCTCTGCAGCACTCCACCAATCAGGCCTTTGTGGTAGAGTGGCCAGACAGAAGCCACTCCTCAGTAGATGGCATATGACAGCCTGCTTGGAGTTTGCCAAAAGGCACCTGAAGGACTCTGATCATGAGAAAGAAGATTCACTGGTCTGATGAATCCAGGATTGAAATATTTGGCCTGAATGCCAAGCGTCACGTGTGGAGGAAACCTGGCACCATCCCTACAGTGACGCATGGTGGTGGCAGCGTCATGCTGAAAGCTGAACGGAGTAAAGTACAGAGAGATCCTTGATGAAAACCTGCTCCAGAGAGCTTAGGACCCCAGACTTTGGCAAAGGTTCACCTTCCAACAGGACAATGAGCCTAAGCACACAGCCAAGAAAACGCAGGAGTGGCTTTGGGACAAGTCTCTGAATGTCCTTGAGTGGTCCAGCCAGAGCCCGGACTAGAACCCGATCTAACAACTCTGGAGAGACCTTAAAATAGCTGTGCAGCGACGCTCCCCACCCAACCTGACAGAGCTTGAGAGGATCTGCAGAGAATAATGTTAGAAACTCCCCAAATACAGGTGTGCCAAGCTTGTAGCGCCATACCCAATATTTGAGGCTGTAATTTCTGTCAAAGGTGCTTCAACAAAGTACAGAGTAAAGGGTCTGATTACTTATGTAAATGTGATTTTTCTTTTTTTTGGCAAAAATTTCTAAAATCCTGTTTTTGCTTTTTCGTAGTGGGGTGTTGTGTGTAGATTGATAGGAACAAAAACTATAATCCATTTTAGAACAAGGCTGTAACGTATCAAAATGTGGAAAAAGTCCAGGGGTCTGAATACTTTCCGAATGCACTGTAAATTATCAGTGTTTCTCAACCGGAGGTCGACTAGACTGGAATGAAAAAGCTAAAGTACACACAATTGGCCTCACCCCGTCATGATTCCCATTTTACTGATCAGTCGGTTAATTATATCTCTTTCTCTCCTCTCTCCTCTTCTTTCTCAGTTCACACTACCCATGCTGCTCCAGGTGCTGAGGGGTAAAGATGGTTTCCCCTACGCCGTCCTGCAGACACTCCTCAAGCTCGTAATCCTCATCATCAGCACCTTGCTGCTGGTCATCATCAGGTTACAGGTCATCCAATCACAGCTTCCAGTCTTTACCAGGTGGGTGGAGCCGTGGATGTGTTTCCGTGGCAACATAACATTTTTTCTATTGAAGCCATGACCCGGTAAATTTAGTTTCTCTGTTCTGCTCATTGTAGCCCTGCCACTTGGAACAGTACATTGTCTGTTACCCAATCAATGAACATTGTTCGCCCTTAAAAGTGTAGGCCTAGATACAGTGAGAAATAGATCTTGTTTACAAGATCGATTGAGCAACCAAATACATATTGGACCTGCATTTTCAATGCGGAAAAATATTTTCTTTGTGGTTTGAAGGGCTGTTGTTGCAGTTCCCGTGATAGCATGGAGCAGACATACAGGCTCTTCTGATGACTGCTTTCTTAGTGGTGAAACCAACAGCCACAAGTCAAGTGGAAATGGAACACGAACAAGGGCATAATTCACACATGGCTAGAGGACAAACTCATTTATTTCAGATCTATTATCCATCATTTGATTGCGCAATTTGTCTTAAAAACAAAATAAATTGCATTGCAGTGTGAACAATTTCACCGGCATCTTTTTGGTGAGTATAGTAATTACATCAGACATAACAGGTTTGAGCTGTGCTTTGTGATGGTGGAAAACATTCCTATGTCATGGCGCCAATGTGCCGACATTAGCTAAAACATTGTTCTCCACATCTGGGAAAGTTACCAGGACCCCATTCCAGAGGACCATTACCATAGAACAGGCGTGGCCTGGTTTTCACTTTTCCCTAATGGTTACAAGCGGTTACAACTGTCCAGTGTATTTTAAAAGGATACTGAGTACGAAGTGCTAACCACCCAGCTTTGTAGTAGTTAGGTCTATTTCCTTGTATTTGAGAGGAGCTAGCTACTGTACCTGGAAACTCCCAGCAATTGCAATAAGCTAACAAAAACCTGATGTCAATTATCTTCAAACTTCAAATGCAGAGACATAAATTGTATCCTTGCAGTATTTAATGTTAATATGCGTGGGGATTGGACCTTATCCTATGTCAGTGGTCGGCTGTACATGAAACATGTCTTGCATAACGTAAAGGTTACAACATGTTACAAAGAGGTTACCGTCCAGTGTACATTAAACCATGTATGGGGTTGGGGTCCTAGCCTATGTAATTGGTCATCTATGCAGTGAAATGTGTCTTGTATTTCACAGCTTGAGAGGTTCGACGAGTGGGCAGTCACTGTGGCCCTGTGACTGGGGTATTTGTAGGGAGGCGCAGCGGTTGTTCAAAGTATTGGGAAATAGAACCTGCATTGATGGATATGTTGCAGACATATCTAGAAACTTAAGTCCTGGATGATCAGATTCTATAATTCCCCAATAGAATGTGAAATATTGTTTTGGGTTCCAGGTGTTAGCCTAAACAAGGTCATGGAGTCAGAAGAACTCGGGAACATTTTAACGTGACATTTGTTATTAATCTCCAATCACAGACATAAACAACCTGATGGCATTTGATGGCATCATGCAGATAACATTCCTAAAGATTAGTTTCTATTAAAATTCTTCATCAATTAATCCACTGTCAGTCTCCAGATTGTATCGCATAATTAGTGTTAGCAGAAAAATAACCAGTTCCCAGACATAACAATGGTGCATATTTGGATAATCACAATATTTGTGTGTGGGAGCTAGCAGTAATTGGTTTAACCCTTACAGATTACGTCTGAATGGTGCTCCTCAGAGCCATGGAGACTAAGGCCCCATCACAAATGGCACCCAATTCCCTATGTAATGCACTACTTTTGACCAAAGCCCTATGGGCCCTGGTGAAAAGTAGTGCACTACATTGGGAATTGGGAGCCATTTGTGACACACTATAATGCTCATGGTCCCGAAGAATGTGAGTCATGAATGCCAGTCCATTCAAAGTTATAAGGGAAAAGGATAAATAGGAGGTAGTGGAGGCTCTACAAAGATGATGGTAGCATACAGTATTTGTGCAAGGATGTTTCTTGAGTGCTAATAAATGCTGAATTGACACAAATTGGTTATCCGAAAAAAGAAAAAAAAAACATCTTCTCTGTTACTCCTCTCGTCCACACCCTCCTGGTCTAGTCAAGCGTATGACTCCACTCACCCTCTTTGTGCTTGTTCCACTCTACTCCCTTTCCTTATTCACCTGACATTTGTCTATCACCTCCTCCTTCACCATGTTTGACAACCCAACCTTTATTAATTGTCCACTCACCCTCTCTCTCTTCCCCTCTTTCGCTCTCTTCCATTTACCATCTAAGATTTATTAACCCAACTTGTCAATTATCCACTCACTCTCTCCCTCCATGGTTCTCTCTCGCTCGCTCTTTCTCCCTCTTCTCCCTTCTCTTCTCTCTCTCTCCCTGCCTCCCCAGGTTTGACAACCCAGCGGGCGGTGAGCCTGACTCACCCCCACTCCCCTTCACCTAACCCCATTTTTTTGTCATTGGGATTTTCGTTCACCCATTTTTCCCTCGCCCTTTCGTTCTTTCTCCTCCCTCTCCAGGTTTGACAACCCTGCGGCAGTCAGCCACACTCTGGCCAGGCAGCTGACTTTCAACAACCTGCTGCCAGTGAACGCCTGGCTCCTTCTCAACCCATCAGAGCTGTGCTGTGACTGGACAATGGGGACCATTCCTCTGGTGGAGAGCCCTCTGGACCTGAGGAACCTTGCCACCATGGCCTTCTACAGCCTCCTGGGCCTGCTGGCCTATCGCAGCCTGCGCCACTCAAACTCCTCCGCCAGACCGTCCTCATGGTGAGTGTAGTGAGAGTTTGTGGTTTGTTAAAACGTGTCAGTGCTTTAGTTGTTGTGGTTTTGCCAGATCAGATTACATTTATTTTATGTGTGTTTGGCAGCTGACATGGATAGTCTTATGTGGTGCGGAAAGTTGTGGAATATTTCTGCTTGTGCTGTTTGTTTTGTCTGCACTAGTATGGTTTGTTTTGTCTGACCTGAAGTTTGCCAGTTGTGACCTTAAATTGTTTGTAAACCTCATAACTATAGGCACACCAAAGACATCAAACCAGCAGTGTGGAATTCCCATAACGAAGACAAACATTTGACTCACTCTGCTTGTAAAGTGAATGATGACCTCTTGATGTTGGGTTTCACTCGCCTCTGCTTAAGACATAACCCTGCTGTGTTTATAAAGTTAAGATTTGGCCTTGTTTCAAGACGATTCAAATTCTGTCCAACATACAACTAGAGACCTGGGATGTTTTAATCTTTTGTCCCAACAGATAGCATTTCTCCGTATCCTCCGCCTGGCTCAGCACAACTAATGTTCTCTTCTGAATGACCCTGCTTGGCAGATTTTGTGCATTGGAAAGTTCAGCAGTGTGGATGCCTGCCCTGAATCTACTACTGTATCCTCTGCCTGCCCATAGATAGAGGAAGAGAAATGGATGGGAGGAGTGTAATATTGTGTAACAGACCCATGACTTCTTTCTCCTCACTGTTTTTTCTCTGTGACTCAATACGTGTCAGTGAACTTCCTCACAATGTTGCTTTTACCCTCCCTATGAGACAAAGACCACCACAAATGATCATTTATAATGTTATAGGGCGACTGCACTTCCTGATTTGGCCTCATTTTTCATCACTGATCATTAAGAAATGCTAGCGGCTATGACTGAAGGCAAACTACAATTGTCTTGGGGGTGTGGTTTGATGTTGGTGTTTCTTGGGTTTGTCTTTGCCATGCAATCACGACAAACAAGGCCAGTAATGAGTACAGTGAGGTAAGCTAAGCTAGTTTTGCTATGGAGAGAACAAAGTTGATGTTGAGGACTTTCTCCCCTCCTGATTGACTTGCCATCTCAGGATGGTCAGCTAATTCAGTTCTAAAGATGGGTTGACTGTTTAGCAACAAAACTGACGTGTGCGCAACTATGTGGCAAACAGACAGGGTTAACTTCGACTGTTGACAACATATAAACTACATTTCATCTGCAATGTTTATTTAAAAACAAATATATTTGCACAATGAGCTCTTGTCTCTCAAATACATTGTTACAGTTGTTGGTTAGCGTTTTGCCATATTAGTATAGACGTGACATCAGTCAAAACGCTCCTTTGAAGCGTGTTCATCATTTTCTTGACGATTCCTGCACTGACCTTGTACATAGCCAAGCTGACAACAGCTAGCTAGCATAGCTTGATGATAGCTGCAGCTGCCTAGCCTATCTAGCTGATATTTCTCTGTCAAATCAGTTATGTCAAGATAGCAAGATTCCAGTGTCTGGAATGTGTTTCATAAGAAACTTGTTCAACAACACCTTGCTACGAAAGTAGCTTGTAACTTAGTTTCAACGTTTCAACGTTTCATCACGTCATGTTACTGTGGAAACGGTATCAACTGAGAGTTGAATGCCCGCTCTCGTGTCAGCTCAGCTGACCTACAACACAATATTCTGTTTCGCTTTCTCTCGCCTCCTCTCTCCATATGTCCGCTGTTCGATCTTTCCCAGGGGACAAATCCCAGAACTTCATCCTATTTTGTTGCATTACAACCTGTAATTTAAATGGATTTTTATTTGGATTTCATGCAATGGACATACACAAAATATTCAAAATTGGTGAAATAAAATAAAAAATACTTGTTTCAAAAACGTATAAAATAAATAACAGAAAAGTGTTTCGTGCATACAGTGGGGAGAACAAGTATTTGATACACTGCCGATTTTGCAGCTTTTCCTCCTTACAAAGCATGTAGAGGTCTGTCATTTTTTATCATAAGTACACTTCAACTGTGAGAGACAGAATCTAAAACAAAAATCCAGAAAATCACATTGTATGATTAAGTAATTAATTTTCATTTTATTGCATGACATAAGTATTTGATCACCTACCAACCAGTAAGAATTCCAGCTCTCACAGACCTGTTAGTTTTTCTTTAAGAAGCCATCCTGTTCTCCACTCATTACCTGTGTTAACTGCACCTGTTTGAACTCGTTACCTGTATAAAAGACACCTGTCCACACACTCAATCAAACAGACTCCAACCTCTCCACAATGGCCAAGACCAGAGCTGTGTAAGGACATCAGGGATAAAATTGTAGACCTGCACAAGGCTGGGATAGGCTACAGGACAATAGGCAAGCAGCTTGATGAGAAGGCAACAACTGTTGCCGCAATTATTAGAAAATGGAAGAAGTTCAAGATGACGGTCAATCACCCTCGGTCTGGGGCTCCATGCAAGATCTCACCTCGTCAATAATCATGAGGAAGGTGAGGGATCAGCCCAGAACTACACGGCAGGACCTGGTCAATGGCCTGAAGAGAGCTGGGACCACAGTCTCAAAGAAAACCATTAGTAACACACTACGCGTCATGGATTAAAATCCTGCAGCACAAGCAAGGTCCCCCTGCTCAAGCCAGCGCATGTCCAGGCCCGTCTGAAGTTTGCCAATGACCATCTGGATGATCCAGAGGAGGAATGGGAGAAGGTCATGTGGTCTGATGAGACAAAAATAGAGCTTTTTGATCTCAACTCCACTCGCCGTGTTTGGAGGAAGAAGGAGGAGTACAACCCCAAGAACACCATCCCAACCGTGAAGCATGAAGGTGGAAACATCATTCTTTGGGGATGCTTTTCTGCAAAGAGGACAGGACGACTGCACCGTATTGAGGGGAGGATGGATGGGGCCATGTATCGCGAGATCTTGGCCAACAACCTCCTTCCCTAAGTAAGAGCATTGAAGATGGGTCGTGGCTGGGTCTTCCAGCATGACAACCACCCGAAACACACAGCCAGGGCAACTACGTAGTGGCTCCGTAAGAAGCATCTCAAGGTCCTGGAGTGGCCTAGCTAGTCTCCTGACCTGAACCCAATAGAACATCTTTGGAGGGAGCTGAAAGTCCGTATTGCCCAGCGACAGCCCCGAAACCTGAAGGATCTGGAGAAGGTCTGTATGGAGGAGTGGGCCAAAATCCCTGCTGCAGTGTGTACAAACCTGGTCAAGAACTACAGGAAATGTATGATCTCTGTAATTGCCAGATACCAAATATTAAGTTCTGCTTTTCTGATGTATCAAATACTTATGTCAGGCAAATGAATTACTTAAAAATCATACAATGTGATTTTCTGGATTTTTGTTTTAGATTCGGTCTCTCACAGTTTAAGTGTACCTATGATAAAAATACAGACCTCTACATGCTTTGTAAGTTGGAAAACCTGCAAAATCGGCAGTGTATCAAATACTTGCTATCCCCACTGTATGTCCTATTTGATTTGGCAATTATTACAAGTTATTTTAATTAATCAGTGGTTCCCCTCTAAATACACCTCTGCTGTCTTCAACCAAGATCTCAGCGATCACTGCCTCATTGCCTGCATCCGTAATGGGTCAGCGGTCAAACGACCTCCACTCATCACTGTAAAACGCTCCCTGAAACACTTCAGCGAGCAGGCCTTTCTAATCGACCTGGCCGGGGTATCCTGGAAGGATATTGATCTCATCCCGTCAGTAGAGGATGCCTAGATATTTTTTTAAATGCCTTCCTAACCATCTTAAATAAACATGCCCCATTCAAGAAATTTAGAACCAGGAATAGATATAGCCCTTGGTTCTCCCCAGACCTGACTGCCCTTAACCAACACAAAAACATCCTATGGCATTCTGCATTAGCATCGAACAGCCCCCGTGATATGCAGCTGTTCAGGGAAGCTAGAAACCATTATACACAGGCAGTTAGAAAAGCCAAGGCTAGCCTTTTCAAGCAGAAATTTGCTTCCTGCAACACTAACTCAAACAAGTTCTGGGACACTAAAGTCCATGGAGAATAAGAACACCTCCTCCCAGCTGCCCACTGCACTGAATATAGGAAACACTGTCACCACTGATAAATCCACCATAATTGAGAATTTCAATAAGCATTTTTTCTACGGCTGGCCATGCTTTCCACCTGGCTACTCCTACCCCGGTCAACAGCACTGCACCCCCAACAGCAACTCGCCCAAGCCTTCCCCATTTCTCCTTCTCCCAAATCCATTCAGCTGATGTTCTGAAAGAGCTGCAAAATCTGGACCCCTACAAATCAGCCGGGCTAGACAATCTGGACCCTTTCTTTCTAAAATTATCTGCTGAAATTGTTGCCACCCCTATTACTAGCCTGTTCAACCTCTCTTTCGTGTCATCTGAGATTCCCAAAGATAGGAAAGCAGCTGCGGTCATCCCCCTCTTCAAAGGGGGGGGACACTCTTGACCCAAACTTCTACAGACCTATATCTATCCTACTGTGCCTTTTCTAAGGTCTTCGAAAGCCAAGTCAACAAACAGATTACCGACCATTTCGAATCTCACCATACCTTCTCTGCTATGCAATCTGGTTTCAGAGCTGGTCATGGGTGCACCTCAGCCACGCTCAAGGTCCTAAACGATATCTTAACCGCCATCGATAAGAAACATTACTGTGCAGCCGTATTCATTGATCTGGCCAAGGCTTTCGACTCTGTCAATCACCACATCCTCATCGGCAGACTCGACAGCCTTGGTTTCTCAAATGATTGCCTCGCCTGGTTCACCAACTACTTCTCTGATAGAGTTCAGTGTGTCAATTCGGAGGGTCTGCTGTCCGGACCTCTGGCAGTCTCTATGGGGGTGCCACAGGGTTCAATTCTTGGACCGACTCTCTTCTCTGTATACATCAATGAGGTCGCTCTTGCTGCTGGTGAGTCTCTGATCCACCTCTACGCAGACGACACCATTCTGTATACTTCCGGCCCTTCTTTGGACACTGTGTTAACAACCCTCCAGGCAAGCTTCAATGCCATACAACTCTCCTTCCGTGGCCTCCAATTGCTCTTAAATACAAGTAAAACTAAATGCATGCTCTTCAACCGATCGCTACCTGCACCTACCCGCCTGTCCAACATCACTACTCTGGACGGCTCTGACTTAGAATACGTGGACAACTACAAATACTTAGGTGTCTGGTTAGACTGTAAACTCTCCTTCCAGACCCATATCAAACATCTCCAATCCAAAGTTAAATCTAGAATTGGCTTCCTATTTCGCAACAAAGCATCCTTCACTCATGCTGCCAAACATACCCTTATAAAACTGACCATCCTACCAATCCTCGACTTTGGCGATGTCATTTACAAAATAGCCTCCAATACCCTACTCAACAAATTGGATGCAGTCTATCACAGTGCAATCCGTTTTGTCACCAAAGCCCCATATACTACCCACCATTGCGACCTGTACGCTCTCGTTGGCTGGCCCTCGCTTCATACTCGTCGCCAAACCCACTGGCTCCATGTCATCTACAAGACCCTGCTAGGTAAAGTCCCCCTTATCTCAGCTCGCTGGTCACCATAGCATCTCCCACCTGTAGCACACGCTCCAGCAGGTATATCTCTCTAGTCACCCCCAAAACCAATTCTTTCTTTGGCCGCCTCTCCTTCCAGTTCTCTGCTGCCAATGACTGGAACGAACTACAAAAATCTCTGAAACTGGAAACACTTATCTCCCTCACTAGCTTTAAGGAGCAGCTCACAGATTACTGTACCTGTACATAGCCCACCTATAATTTAGCCCAAACAACTACCTCTTTCCCAACTGTATTTAATTTATTTATTTTGCTCCTTTGCACCCCATTATTTTTATTTCTACTTTGCACATTCTTCCATTGCAAAACTACCATTCCAGTGTTTTACTTGCTATATTGTATTTACTTTGCCACCATGGCCTTTTTTGCCTTTACCTCCCTTCTCACCTCATTTGCTCACATTGTATATAGACTTGTTTATACTGTATTATTGACTGTATGTTTGTTTTACTCCATGTGTAACTCTGTGTCGTTGTATCTGTCGAACTGCTTTGCTTTATCTTGGCCAGGTCGCAATTGTAAATGAGAACTTGTTCTCAACTTGCCTACCTGGTTAAATAAAGGTAAAATAAATAAAAAATCCCCCCTGCAGAAATCCCCCATAGCCTACTCATTTTAGACCAACAGGAAACATTATTGTTTTGGCTACATTGACGGAGTGTTGCTGTGCTTTGTATAGCATCTTCCAAATAATACAAATTGAGTTGCCATTTATTGTTGTTTCCTTTAGATATAGAATGTTTGTCCTGACAGTAGTGCAAATTACATAAAATGTCAGTTTTTGTTAGAATCCAGGCTATAATTTACCTCAACACTTGAGGCGTCATGATAGTGTGGAACATCTGAGTAATTCTTAGCAGTCTGGAACTAGAACATTCATAAATCGATCTTTCCTAATATGGGATTAGAACTGTTGAGTTCTCCATGATGGGCTGGGTTTCCAGAACCAGATTAATAGCCTACTTTTGAGTCCTGCACACTTTCAGTTGAATCTCCATTTGAAAGTGCTTTTTAGTCCAGGAATAGGCTTCATCTGGGTGTGGGGAAACCCCCTAGTCCTAAAAGTTGTGCAACTTGAATGAGCTGTTGTGTTGTTGTCCAGTGTTAGTTATCAACTGCCTTCCTCCCAGCGATGTTGTAGATTGTAGTCTACGACCGAAGGTTCGATTTCGAACACTTTTTCCATTGATATTCAACTAATGTTCCAGATTTTCAAGCTTCTTTTGCAAAGAATTTGTGTTTTGGTTACTACATGTTTCCATATGTGTTATTTTATACCGTTGATGTCTTCACTTTTTTCTACAATGTAGAAAATAATTTTAAATAAAGAAAAACCCTGGATTGAGTAGGTGTCCAAACTTTTGACTGGTACTGTATGTATATACTGTACACTTTATATGAAATACATATTTGTTTAGATTAACTTTTCTAGGTGCGGAAGTAAAAGTGGGTTTGGGTAACTCACTAGGGTCTGTAGTATTTACACAATGCTTTCCGAAAGTATTCACACCACTTGACTTTTTCCACATTTTCTTGTGTTTACAGTATGCATTTAAAATGTATTTAAATTGCGATTTTGTGTCACTGGCCTACACACAATACCCCATAATGTCAAAGTGTAATTATGTTTTTTGAAAAGTTTACAAATTTAATTAAAAATGAGAAGCTGAAATGTCTTTAGTCAATAAGTATTCAACCCCAGGCCTAAATAAGTTCAGGAGTAAAAATGTCCTTAAATTATCTGTAAGGTCCCTCAGTCGATTAGTGAATTTCAAAGATTCTTTGGCAAAGAAGGACACCTATTGGTGCATGGGTAAAACGCATACAGTGGGGCAAAAAAGTATTTAGTCAGCCACCAATTGTGCAAGTTCTCCCACTTAAAAAGATGAGAGGCCTGTAATTTTCATCATAGGTGCACTTCAACTATGACAGACAAAATGAGAAAAAAAATCCAGAAAATCACAATGTAGGATTTTTTATGAATTTATTTACAAATTATGGTGGAAAATAAGTATTTGGTCAATAACAAAAGTTTCTCAATACTTTGTTATAATACCCTTTGTTGGCAATGACAGAGGTCAAACATTTTCTCTAAGTCTTCACAAGGTTTTCACACACTGTTGCTGGTATTTTGGCCCATTCCTCCATGCACATCTCCTCTAGAGCAGTGATGTTTTGGGGCTGTTGCTGGGCAACACGGACTTTCAACTCTCTCCAAAGATTGTCGATGGGGTTGAGATCTGGAGACTGGCTAGGCCACTCCAGGACCTTGATATACTTCTTACAAAGCCACTCCTTCGTTGCCCGGGCGGTGTGTTTGGGATCATTGTCATGCTGAAAGACCCAGCCACGTTTCATCTTCAATGCCCTTGCTGATGGAAATATGTTTTCACTCAAAATCTCACGATACATGGCCCCATTCATTCTTTCCTTTACACGGATCAGTCGTCCTGGTCCATTTGCAGAAAAACAGCCCCAAAGCATGATGTTTCCAGCATGATTTTTGCTCATCGTTCTTGTGATCATTTTGACCCCACGGGGTGAGATCTTGCGTGGAGCCCCAGATCGAGGGAAATTATCAATGGTCTTGTATGTCTTCCATTTCATAATAATTGCTCCCACAGTTGATTTCTTCAAACCAAGCTGCTTACCTATCGCAGATTCAGTCTTCCCAGCCTGGTGCAGGTCTACAATTTTGTTTCTGGTGTCCTTTGACAGCTCTTTGGTCTTGGCCATAGTGAAGTTTGGAGTGTGACTGTTTGAGGTTGTGGACAGGTGTCTTTTATACTGATAAGTTCAAACAGGTGCCATTAATACAGGTAACGAGTGGAGGACAGAGGAGCCTCTTAAAGAATAAGTTACAGGTCTGTGAGAGCCAGAAATCTTGCTTGTTTGTAGTTGACCAAATACTTATTTTCTACCATAATTTGCAAATAAATCCTAATGTGATTTTTTGGGATTTTTTTTCTAATTTTGTCTGTCATAGTTGAAGTGTCTCAGGCCTCTCATCTTTTTAAGTTGGAGAACTTGCACAATTGGTGGCTGACCAAATACTTTTTTGCCCCACTGTACATTGAATATCCCTTTGAGCATGGTAAAGTTATTAATTACACTTTGGATGGTGTATCAATACACCAAGTCACGACAAAGATATAGGCGTCCTTCCTAACTCCGTTGCCGGAGAGGAAGGAAACCGCTCTGGGATTTCACCATGAGGCCAATGGTGACTTTAAAACAGTTGAATGGCTTTGATAGGAGAAACAGAGGATGGGATTAACAACATTGTAGTTTCTCCACAATACTAATCTAATTGACAGAGTGAAAAGAAGGAAGCCTGTACAAAATAAAAAATATTCCAAAGCATGCATCCTCTTTGCAACAAGGCACTAAAGTAAAACTGAAAAAAGAAATGTCCTGAACACAAAGCGTTATGTTTGGGGTAAATCCAACACAACATGAAGTACCACACTTCATATTTTCAAGCATGATAGTGGCTGCATCATGTTATGGGTATGCTTGTCATCAGCAAGGACTCCCTTTTTTAAAAATAAAAATAAACGGAATAGGCAAAATCCTAGAGGAAAATCTGGTTCAGTCTGCTTTCCAACAGACACTGGGATACAAATTCACCTTTCAGCAGGAAAATAACCTAAAACACAAGGCCAAATATATGCTGAATGTTTTTAATTGTGTGTACATTGGTGAATTTTATTATTTATTTAACATGCATCAGGTCTAGCATTTTGGCTAGACAAATCAAATACACTGTACAAATATATAAATATATAAACTCAACATGCAACAATTAACGATTTTACTAGGTTACAGTTCATGATTGGGACTCCCATAGGGCGGTGCACTATTGGCCCGGCGTCTTCAGACTGTCACATGTGCTCAGTGTGAACCTGCTTTCATCTGTGAAGAGCACAGGGCGCCAGTGGCGAATTTGCCAATCTTGGTGTTCTCTGGCAAATGCCAAACTTCCTGCACGGTGTTGGGCTGTAAGCACAACCCCCACCTGTGGACGTTGGGCCCTCATACCACCCTCATGGAGTCTGTTTCTGACCTTTTGAGCAGACACATGCACATTTGTGGCCTGCTGGAGGTCATTTTGCAGGGCTCTGGCAGTGCTCCTCCTGCTCCTCCTTGCACAAAGGCGGAGGTAGCGGTCCTGCTGCTGGGTTGTTGGGCTCATCCACGTCTCCTGATGTACTGGCCTGTCTCCTGGTAGTGCCTCCATGCTCTGGACACTACGCTAACAGACACAGCAAACCTTCTTGCCACAGCTCGCATTGATGTGCCATCCTGGATGAGCTGCACTACCTGAGCCACTTGTGTGGGTTGTAGACTCCGTCTCATGCTACCACTAGAGTGAAAGCACTGCCAGCATTCAAGTGACCTAAACATCAGCCAGGAAGCATAGGAACTGAGAAGTGGTCTGTGGTCACCACCTGCAGAACCACTCCTTTATTGGGTGTGTCTTGCTAATTGCCTATAATTTCTACCTGTTGTCTATTCCATTTGCACAACAGCATGTGAAATTTATTGTCAATCAGTGTTGCTTCCTAAGTGGACAGTTTGATTTCACAGAAGTGTGATTGACTTGGAGTTACATTGTGTTGTTTAAGTGTTCCCTTTATTTATTTGATGCAGTATTCTAGTAACATCATGATGCCGTAGGTTAGAGTTCACCAGCCCACTTACACCTATAGCCTATCAATGGTTATCATGGTGATTACAGCGCTTTTCTTCAACCCACCCTGGTCGCAATGAATCTGTTTCCATCTTGGACTTGGGTTTTTGGACTGAAAGTAGCAGGGTTATGGGTTTGGGTTTTTGTGATATGATTTTAAAAATCAAAGTCCCGCAACACTTCGTATGACCTATCTGTTTTTTACTCACCTGTTTTGTATTCTAGGGACTCTAGTGAGTAGACTGGACCCTGGTTTTATGGACACGCAGTCAGTCGTTTTTCCTGAACAGTGCTAAATACAGTAAGACAGTAATATTTCCATTTCCATATTTCCTTTGCAAAGCTCTAAAATCATTGGAATATCATTATTTCATAGTGCATTTAATGTTTAAAAGTCAAATTCCGTGATTATTCTTTCAATAATCGAACCAAAAGCAACCTCAAAAAGCACTATTCGCTCGTCACCAGGCCCTCTGAAGCGGCTGCCAAACGCAATCATGCTGTTCATTGTAAATATCATAGTATGATGTTAATACATAGGGAGAGGGTATAACTCTGGATAGTTCACGATGAGGACCACCTATAGCGTAGAGTGAGTGATTTAGTTTGATAGCTGATGAAAGAAAGGGTTTACACTTCTCCTTTAACACTCAGAGCGCTGGAATTCAATAACTAGTAGAATGGCCATGCCAGTCATTCTGACCGTTGATATTTCAAATTGTATAAATATTCCATAAATACTAAATTAATGCATTTATTATGGTAAAATAGGTAATAAGAAACCTCAGGACTCAAAATGCAAATCATAATCAGTCACAAAATGTGTTGATTGATCCAGAAGCACATAGACTGTAATGCTAAAATAAGGTGATAGTGTATTTTCTGACTAAGACAACAGTTTCCTACCAAGCTGGCCCATCCAAACAACACCTAAACTATATTAAAACTAATTTCACATAATAATAATAATATTGTAGATATGGCTTAAAGACTAGATTAAATTGACAATAGTCTGATGGGTGACAATCCTTATCCCAGTCTGCTGTTCCCACATGCTTCAAGAGGGCCAACATTGTTCCTGTTCCCAAGAAAGCTAAGGTAACTGAGCTAAACGACTACCGCCCCGTAGCACTCACTTCCGTCATCATGAAGTGCTTTGAGATACTAGTCAAGGACCATATCACCTCCACCCTACCGGACACCCTAGACCCACTCCAATTTGCTTACTGCCCCAATAGGTCCACAGACGACGCAATCACAACCACACTGCCCTAACCCATCTGGACAAGAGGAATACCTATGTGAGAATGCTGTTCATCGACTACAGCTCAGCATTTAACACCATAGTACCCTCCAAACTCGTCATCAAGCTCGAGACCCTGGGTCTCGACCCCGCCCTGTGCAACTGGGTACTGAACTTCCTGATGGGCCGCCCCCAGGTGGTGAGGGTGGGTAACAGCATCTCCACCCTGCTGATCCCCAACACTGGGGCCCCACAAGGGTGCGTTCTGAGCCCTCTCCTGTACTCCCTGTTCACCCATGACTGCGTGGCCATGCACGCCTCCAACTCAATCATCAAGTTTGCGGACAACACTAGTGGTAGGCTTGATTACCAATGACGACGAGACGGCCTACAGGGAGGAGGTGAGGGCCCTCGGAGTGTGGTGTCAGGAAAATAACCACACACTCAACGTCAACAAAACAAAGATGATGATTGTGGACTTCAGAAAACAGCAGAGGGAGCACCCTCTTATCCACATCGTGGTGGAGAAGGTGGAAAGTTTTAAGTTCCTCGGCGTGCACATCACGGACAAACTGAATTGGTCCACCCACACAGAAAGCGTTGTGAAGAAGGTGCAGCAGTGCCTCTTCAACCTCAGGAGGCTGAAGAAATTTGGTTTGTCACCAAAAGCACTCAAACTTCTACAGATGCACAATCGAGAGCACCCCGTCGGGCTGTATCACCGCCTGGTACGGCACCGCTCCGCCAACAACAGTAAGGCTCTCCAGAGGGTAGTGAGATCTGCACAACGCATCACCGGGTGCAAACTACCTGCCCTCCAGGACACCTACACCACTCGATGTCACAGGAAGGCCATAAAGATCATCAAGGACAACAACCACCCGAGCCACTGCCTGTTCACCCCACTATCATCCAGAAGGCGAGCTCAGTACAGGTGCATGAAAGCAGGGACCGAGAGACTGAAAAACAGCTTCTATCTCAAGGCCATCCAACTGTTAAACAGCCACCACTAACATTGAGTGGCAGTTGCCAACATACTGACTCAACTCCAGCCACTTTAATCATGGAAATTGATGTAAAAATGTATCACTAGCCACTTTAAACAATGCCACTTAATATAATGTTTACATACCCTACATTACTCATCTCATATGTATATACTGTACTCGATACCATCTACTGCATCTTGCCTATGCCGTTCTGTACCATCACTCATTCATATATCTTTATGTACATATTCTTTATCCCTTTACACTTGTGTGTATAAGGTAGTAGTTGTGGAATTGTTAGATTACTCGTTGGTTATTACTGCATTGTCTGAACTAGAAGCACAGGCATTTCGCTACACTCGCATTAACATCTGCTAACCATGTGTATGTGACAAATAAAATTTGATTTGATATTATCAATTGTCAAATAGAAAATGACGAGACTGATGGCCTGTGCAGCATGCATTCCAGATGTTTTGAATGCGAAACCCTATCAGAAAGAGCAGATTCCAAAGTTTTGAACTAACCTATTTTTGGGACACAAAAAACCTGTACAAATTGTGCGGATGGTCTCGGTTTCAAAATATAGCTTTTATTTGGAAAACCGTGGCTCCATGTATTCCTCATGGGAGTAGGCGTCTAGTGACTATAATCAATGGCCATTTGGGATATTCCATTATATTCTTACTGTAAAATATGTGTGTTGACTGGTAGGACTGATGTCTGCTAAACGAACAAGTTGATTTCATTGGCATGGCGCAGCTACGAAGCTCAGATAAATACAACTCAAAATCTGTTCGCTTTAAATAAATTGCATTGTTTTTTTTTATGACCTTCCTAAACGAAATATGAACGGGTTTATTTGTGATTGTGTATATTAACACTAGAATGGCGGAGTGTAACATGTCTCAAAACTAATTTAAATGTTTAATTACTCTAACAATGGCAAAGTAATGTCCCCCTTGTCCTTCGCTTTTCCTATACAAGTCTATACAACACATTGTCATTGTTAGAATCTTAATATCGCAAACAGAACTGGAGTTATAACCAGTTTTAGGAGGGCATGTCACTTTTCTGAATGATCTTCCCCAGCCTGCTCCGCTCCTTCTCCGATAGTTGAAATGAACGATGAGGGGAAATGGACGATGCATAATTATGTAATCACCAATTGTGAATGAAGAACAGGGCGGCCATTGTATTCAGGCCTATTGTATTAATCTATTCTAATTATAATCTCAAAAAGTTGTACCCAAAACGAGTCCACCAAATCCAAGCAGTTTCATTAGTCTACTCTAGGCCGACTTGGAGTAAGCTACACAGTGAGCGTGCATAATTTACAATGGGACCAAGACGAATGGATGCACATGCTGTGTTAGTGTTGCTACAAGATCTGAATAACAACGACTCGGATGGCGGAGAAGAAATAGATCATGACATCTATGATTATTATTATTCTGATTCATACTGAACGGCTTTCCATATCTGGGAAAGGAGCCGCAGCGGGTGAGCAGGTTTCGGGTAATGTTTCTGATCAGATGGCACAGTTGTACTAGCTGAAAGGAGGAACTTGCCGCTGGCCTGTTGCTGTGTTTTACAACATGCTCGACTTGGCTGCTATCAACCCACACGTGTTGTTCAAGCAGTGCATGAACAACACCCACGAGACCAGAAGAGACTTCATCATGAGTCTGGCACACGGGCTGCGTGAGAGACACATGAGGTCCAAGTAAAGATTCCTTGCGTGCCAAATTGTGCACTGGTTTCATGGAGGAGAAGCTGCAAGGTTGGCAGATGCACTTAGAACAGAACCGGACACCCAATCCAGCTGCAAGTGACTTGTTTGTGGGAAGCGTTGCATTCAAGTGAGTTAAAAGATAACTAAATGAGATCCAACTATTGCGTGAAGACGCACACAATACTGTAAGCAGGAGCGAGGCCACAAATACAACGTCTAATAACTGAAAATAAGACTATTTTTTGACCACTGTCATATCGACACTTAAATTCATTATAAATACCATTATTGCTTTTGTGCTGATTTTTCACCGTTCACAAGCACGCTATACTGATATTTAGGCTACTGATATTTTCGTCATTGACCGCGTGTCTTGCGGTTTGGGTATTTCCATTTGTTTTGTCATTATAAACATACGCTTTTACTGTGTTTCAATACACATGCTTTTTGTTTCATAGTTGTTTTTTTCGTTTTTACATATGGCCTACAGTAACAAACTAATGAAAATGTTATGTTCTTTCAAATACTTACATTTGGTAATGTTACCTAACAACTTCATAAACACACCCAAATGACATTGGCAATGAGGCCAGGCTTTTCTAGTTAAAAATCGATTTATTAGACTGGTGGCTTGGTACTCATCAAGGCCCGACTCTTCTTCTGTTAAATATGCATATGGTAATATTGACCGTCATGACGCTTTTGAGGATGAAATGCTCAAAGTTTTGGTCTGAAAGTACTGCTAAACCGGTGGGTTTAAGGTTTTTAATTGAAATTACAAAAGTGTTTAGGTATTTTCTCTCCATTAGGTCAAAGGGGTTTTGATGATAGAGTGATGTATGGCAGTTGAATGTTTTGGTAGAGACACAATAAAGACATATGATTTAACTAGTGTCACAACACAGACCTGAATCTAAACAACGTGGTTGGTGACAAGGTGTACACCAGAGCGATCCTGACTTTATAAGACAATGTGTACCCTCAAAGTGTAGCCTTGCAGTAGTTCACTGTCAGCTTTGACCTAGTTTGGTTAAGTTCAAAACAAATCAGAATGGAGAAAGGCCACTTAGAATGAATTTGCTGCCATCCTAGGGTCATGCACTACTCATAAAACATATTAAGAACTTTCCTTATTCCCAAATAGAAAATTCAGTCATACGGTCAAAAATGAGAAAAAAAAATAGTGATATTATATTTTGGCCCTATGTCGCCCAGCCCTAACTATAGGGAAGGCGTAGCCTAAAGCTTACATGTTAACAGTAAATGAAGGACACAGCCTCATTGGCCTGTGCCTGAAATGGTACCACAACGTAACATTTGATACAGTTTACAATACAAGGTTATCCTGATATATGCCTAATCCTCTCCAAATTCATAACTCATAGCTACAAGACAAGTTCAGAGTCCACTGAAGCTATTGCTTCATTGTAAACCACATTTTGCTGCCTTTTTGTACTTCTAAAATATGATTTTAAAATACTCTGTCAAGCTAGTTATTGAGAGTTCAAATGGGGGCCACGTTAAATCAGAAAGCAGGCAGGCAAACTGCCTTGTGGACGTTATGTTTGACACCCCTGGTTATTTTGTGGTTAGCTAACCATTTAACATAACGCACTGCTGAATTTCACAGTCACACAATCTCACTTTTAAACTGCTGAACTCAATATGACATTCAGTCATTGGATTACTGCATTGTTGGGTTAAGAGCTTGCAAGAAAGGCATTTCACTGTACTTATGCAAGTGACATTAAAACTTTGATCTTGGCAGTCCGTCATTGAATTGCATACTGCACACCTATTCCCCTGGTACCTCTAGGCTTAGGCATTTGTAGTAAATGCTACGGCTAACAACTCATTATGTTATGTCTAATTTGCATTTCTTATATATGCCATTTAGCAGATGCTTTTATCCAAAGCGACTTACGTTCATGCGTGTATACATTTTACATATGGGTGGTCCCAGGAACTGAACCCACTATCCTGGCATTGCAAGCACCATGCTCTACCAACTGCACTACAGAGGACCACATTTCTTCTTCCTTTCTTGAGGGCGTGAGGCAATTAAAGTAACATAACATGCATTGCATTCCCTGCCAAGTGTTTCTCTGTGCCCATTGTTTTCCCCCTAGTTCACATGCAGTACAAAGCTTTAAAACATCTCCTAGGTTTCCAATGAAAATGATTCTGTATTCATAACAAATAAAAGATAAGGAAGTGAGAGTGACATGCATGCCAGGCAAATTTGACCTTGCTTAAAGACGTACTGCGGGAACTTTGGTGACTACTAATGATCTGTTAATCTTTCCGCTTTGGGCTGGATGTGTCAATGAAGTTCATACATGCATCGATAAGCAGAATAAGTCTTACCTCAATTAGCCACGAAATCCCTAGTTTGAAGGCGACTGTTTTTCTGGAAGCTGTGCTGCGCCATTTCTCCTTCATTTTCACCCGTGCGTGCCGGCCCCATATCAATTCGAGTTGTACCAGTGAGCTTCAGCCCCTCGCCATTTGAGTGACGTCTAGCAAGAGGCACACACAGCAGAGCGGGAGAGAGCAATGCCGTGGGGCACATACTGTATCCGCACATATGTAACATGGTGCTCAATCTTCAGGGACCACTTTTGGCTCGGGAGCGCTACTTTCAGAACTGCTGTCTAAAAAGCATACAAAAGGGATCTCTTTAATCTATCATGTAGATATGCTGACTGGTAATGCAAGGGAGAGTGCTCTGCTGATATGGTGTGCGAACTGATAAGTAACTCTTCTAACATGCTTGTCTTGGTGTCCTCCGATCAACCTGAAATGGTCACTTATAACGAACTATAACATATAGTTGGGAAAACTCTAGCTTGCCTTGTATGTATGTATGTATGCTAACATGTAATGTAAAGTGTTCAACTGATATTGTGTGTGTACTGAGTATATGAGTCCCAACAGCTAAATCTATGAGTGTTCAAAACATTTTCCATAACAGACTGACCAGGAGAAAGCTATGATCCCTTATGCTATGCCACCTGTTAAATCCACTTCAATCCGTGTAGATGAAGGAGGCAGGTTATATGGTTATTTTTAAGCCCCGGGACAATTGTAACATGGATTGCGTATGTGTGTCATTCAGAGGATGAATGGGCAAGACAAAATATTTAAGTGCCTTTGAACGGGCTATGGTAGTAGGTGTCAGGTGCACCGGTCTGAGTGTCAACAACTGCAACGCTGCTGGGTTTTCACACTCAACAGTTTCCCGTGTGTATCAAGAATGGTCCACCAAACAAAGGACATCCAGCAATCTTGGCACAAGTGTGGGAAACATTGGAGTCAACATGGTCCAGCATCCCTGTGGAACACTTTTGACACCTTGTAGAGTCCATGCCCCTATGAATTGTTCTCAGGTCAAAGGGGGGGTGCAACTCAATATTAGGAAGGTGTTCCTAATGATTTGTTCACTGCGTATGTGAACCCATGCCTCTGTGCCCAATGCACTCTTCCATTCAAAATGAGCATTTCAGTAATTCGCAGGATAAGTGTATTCAAGGAGGCTTATGTTCATCATGCCTTTCATTGTGTTCTTATTTGTATTTTGTTCCCTACTCCCCCCCCCCCTCCTTCCCCTTTTTCTCCAGGCCCTCTCTTTGATCATGCTCCCCTTCACCCCAGCCTCCAACCTCTTCTTCCCCGTGGGCTTCGTGGTAGCAGAAAGGGTGCTCTATGTCCCCAGTATGGGATTCTGTGTTCTCGTGGCACACGGCTTCAGGATTGTCCCCCCCCCAAAGGGTGGGTAGTACAGTAGTTAGCTTGGTCCCAGATCTGTTTGTGTTGTCTTTGGTCATTGTTGTAAAGACAACACAAATGCATCTGGGACCATTTGGAGTGAGTAGTACCCTTCCAACACAAACGCCCATAGGGTGTAATGGGGTATTAAACATCTCCAAAGCATAAAATAAGCACTTTAACAATGGACCACTCTCAGGGGCGGTATACCGGAAACTGATAATAAACTTAGTCTTGGACTAAGAAGCACTTTCAATTATCCAAGACTAGGCTTAAAGACCCAATGCAGTCGTTTGTGCTGTATATCAATATCAAATAATTTCTGGGTAACAATGAAGTTACTGTAATAGTTGTCCATTAAAATGGAAAAAATGTCTCTGCCAAGAATTTAGCTGCAACTGTCTGGGAGTGGTCTGAATGGGATGCTATTGGCAGAAAGGTTTGGAACCTTTGTTATTCGTCTACCCTGAGTACACAAAACATTAAGAACACCTGCTCTTTCCATGACATAGACTGACCAGGTGAATCCAGGTGAAAGCTATGATACCTAATTGATGTTACTTGTAAAATCCACTTTAATCAGTGTAGATGAAGGGAAGGAGACACGTTAAAGAAGGTATATTCAGCGTATTAACTAATTTTCCGCGTGGTGGTGTCACCAGGCAAGCCGAAACTCCCGCCCATGCAAACAGGCTAATTATAAGGTCCTTTGTAGATTCCAGAAACTATCAGGAAATAACACTGATCAAACGGTGGCCGCAATAATGCAGAATTTTGTGTTTTTCACACCGAATTAAATCCAATTCATACGAAGTATCTTGCTACGTTTTGTAAGCACAGCTCTAAAATGCTTCTTATTGAAATTTCTGCTCGGCAGATTTCGGAACTCACACGGCCCCTGTCAAATTTTGTCACACTTTTACAGTGTTAGTTTCGTCAGCTGTTGTATAATATTATACAAAACAAGAAAAACTGACCTTTTAATCTGTGTCCAGGAAACGAGCCCTCAGTGTCTCTCTTCAGCCACAATTTCAAACAAAATTGTACGAACTAGACAGCATTATCAATTTAGGGGGTATTATTTGGGTGATTTACAGTCTTTTAACAGAATCAAAATGTGTCTCTTTACCTTTTTCCCTTTACTTACCAGACACATGAAGAACATTTCCTGGCTGATGATCGGAGTGCTCCTCACCACACACACAGTCAAGACCTTCAACAGAAACTGGGACTGGGAATCTGAATACACACTTCACCTCTGCCCTGAAAGTATGCCATCCTGATCTCCTCATCCTTGGCCTCATTTAAAATAAACTCTCCGATTGTTCTTATTGTCCATTGTCACCCCCCCAAAAAAAAAAAAAAAAAAAAATGTTTAACCATTTTTTTAAAGCTAAACACATTCAGTTGTATTTCTTTCTTTCTTTATATTCATGAGTCTGGGAGAGAACGTATAGTCCTAGGCAATGCTGTTGGTTCATTGATTGTGCAGGGCAGCTTACAGAGTTAGACTACTATAGTGAATTTGTATTTGATTTTGAATAGCCTAGTAATAGGGATTTTTTTTTTAAATTGCATAATTAATAAGGTGACACATTAGGCTACATTTAGTTACATAATATCTCACCACTGTGTGTTTCCATCTCTTCCCCTTTCTTAAGCGCGCAGAAAGAGGAGCTGTCAACAGTTGAATGAAAGGTTTTGTGAAAACATGTTACTTTCAATGTTCACGAAACAGATTTCACTTGGTTTCCCAAATTAAGCACTGGGTAGCTGCAGGTACAGGGTTGGGAAGCCCATAGGATACAGTTTGGGCGGAAAATCACCTGTCGCTCAACGAGAGGCTGCATGCTCCTCAAACAGTGGTTGATGCTTGGAGTGAAATAACCGGAGTAGCCTACCCCAACGAACAACATGCGTGAAAGTGGCTTCCATTCGCTATTGAAGTGCATAGGCAGACAATCTCTTTTTAACATATTAGTAAAGATAGTAGTACATTGAGAATAGTCTGATGGGTGATAATACGATCACTTGATGAGAGAACAGTGTGTGTCGCCAGAGGGAAGGAACGGAGCCAAGCTTCTTTCTTTTTTTACGACTTTCTCAAATCATCAATAGCCTTCAGTCGCATCATGCAGCCCATATATGTTTTAATTTAAGACATTCTAAGGTTTGTATCATTAACAACTAAAGTTGCCAAATAACTATACATCTAGCGTAGTGTATAGGACCTGTTTCAAATGACCACTTTTACGCTCAACATAGACTTCACATGCTCATTCGGTCCGGAGTGGGAAAAATATCCTTTCTATTTTATTCAGATAAATTCAATTATATTCTTCATAATATAAAATCATATAATATAAAATAATGACACGGGACTTATAAGCATATTTTGTCTGCTAAATGAACAAGCCTACAGCCTATGGCATGCCAGATAACATAGAGTAATAGGCCAACCCATGTTGTGTTAATCTGTAATCGTAACTTTTTAGCCTCTCTCTCCTTTCTGGGGAGGTTCCCATTGCTTGGAAGGCAGCCACTGTTCATCCTTTATTTAAAGGGGGAGATCAAGCTGATCCTAAATGATATATTTTTATTTTGCCCTGTTTATGAAGTGTTAGAAAAACTTGTCAATAATCAACTGACTGATTTTCTTTATCTATAGTATTCTCCCTGGTATGCTATCTGGTTTCTGCTCAGGTTATGGATGTGTCACTGCAACCTTAAAGGTCCACAATGATGTCACCATTGTCCTTGTTTCTAAGCAATATTGTGCTGCTATTTTGATTGACTTGTTCAAAGCTTTTGATACGATAGACAATTCCATTCTTGTGGGCCAACTAAGGAGTATTGGTGTCTCTGAGGGGTGGCCTGGTTTGTTAACTACCTCTCTCAAAGATTGCAGTGTATGAAGTCAGAAAATCTGCTCTCAGCCACTGCCTATCACCACGGGAGTACCCCAAGGCTCAATCCTAGGCCCCATGCTCTTCTCAATTTACATCAACAACATAGCTCAGGCAGTAGGAAGCTCTCTCATCCATTTATATGAAGATGATACAGTCTTATACTATTTTGTGTTAAATGCTCTACAACAAAGCTTTCTTAGTGTCCAACAAGCTTTCTCTACCCTTAACCTTGTTCTGAACACCTCCAAAACAAAGGTCATGTAGTTTGGCAAGAAGAATGCCCCTCTTCCCACAGGTATTATTGCTACCTCTGAGGGTTTAGTACTTGGGAGCACTGTCCTTCTCTCAGCACATATCAAAACTGCAAGCTAAAGTTAAATCTAGACTCTATCGTAATCGCTCCTCTTTCACCCCAGCTGCCATACTAACCCTGATTCAGATGACCATCCTACCGATGCTAGATTACAGAGACATAATTTGAGACCGTCAGTGTTTTGCATGACAATAACTGACAAAATGTAATGACCGCCCTAGACTAGAGTTCAATCTTTTTTGTAATACAATATAATTACAACATAAATACACAGTATATTGAGAAAGACAAAGAAATGGAGCTTGTAATTTTTTTTAACTTTCTATTGATTGCATTGTCTCCCCTCAGGTCAAAAAGAACAATGTCAAGCTATGGAACAATGTTGGCCATGCTCTGGAAAATCAAAACAATTACGAAAAAGCTCTGAGATATTTCCTTCAGGCCACCCGCGTCCAACCAGGTAAGACAGACTTATCACCCTCCCGTTATATTATTGTCTCTTGGACTTCAAAGCTATGGTAGAAGATGGTATGGTAGAAGATGAAACGATGACAAGATACCATTGATTTTCATCAATATAATATAATTGAGTCTGCTCAACGGTGTTATTGTGTGAAACGGGCCGTATTTGCTGTGCTCCTTCTCCAACTGTGTTTTCAATTGAATCACACAAAACTTTACTAATCGATTATACTGCTAGACAGAAGTGGCATTGACCATGGAAATGAGGGCTGTGTCCCATATGGCACCCTATTCTCTATATAGTGTACTACTTTTGATATAGTCCAGGGCTCTTGGGATGGACCCAAGAATTATTGTTCAGTAAAGCCATTCAAATAAATCCATGTCTCCCAGATATTATTGCTGGTTGAGTAGAGATGTTCCAGACTCCTCCGGTCAGTTGGAGTGTGGAGAGAGCAGTTGGTGTGTCTACACAACAAAAACACAATGCTTAAATGTTCACAGGGAAATGTTCACACTTAACATGTGTGATTGACCTTATCTCAACCAATTTATAGATATCAAATTAGGGCTGAATGCCATACAGTCTAATTTAAAGTGGGGATTAACTGTCATGCAAGTTACAAGTTACATGTGTGACTGGGCTGACTCTCATAGAACTCAGCATTTAATGACAACGCCTTTCATGGAACTCAACACGTGTGACTATGTGTAGGACATACAGTGTAACGGAGCTGATTCATACAAGTTAGCGTGTGACATGGTTGACTTGTAGAGCTTAACATTTCTGTCTGTCATAGAAATTTTGTGACTGCAGGCAGGGGAAGCAAATTCATATACTGGTAGGCTAAAGTACAGTACTATGTAACCCTCCATATATGCCTGTCGCCTACCAACATGGCTTGTGCATACAGGTCATGTCATGGAGCAGGAAACATGTACAGTCGCTAGTGAAAGTCTACACACCCCTTGCACAGTCTTCACATTTTCTTGCCTTAAAATTTGATTAAATTCGTTTTTTTTTACCTACTGATCTACACAACGTACTCCACATGTTCAAAGTGAAAGAAAAATTAAATACATTTTCAACCAATAAAAAAATAAATAGTAATAAAGATGCCTTAATTGCGTACAGTACTGTGAAAAGGGTGTGATTTGGATGGGCATTCTATGTGTTGTATTTCTTTGTGTTTGGCCGAGTGTGGTTCCCAATCAGAGGCAGCTTTCTATTGTTGTCTCTGTTTGGGAATCATACTTAGGTAGCCTTTTTTCCCACCTATGTTGTGGGATCTTGTTCTTGTATTGTTGCTGTTGAGCCCTACAAGGCTGTACGTTTCGTTTTCTCTTGTTTTTCCTGGTTATCATTAAAGAATTTGAGTAACCCACCTCACGCTACATCTTGGTCTCATTCGAACGACAGTCGTCACACCTTTCTAATTATTTCTACTTTTGCATATTTTTTTCTACTGAATGTTATTAGATTTTCAACCAAAACCTAATATTAGATAAAGGGAACCTGAGTGAACAAATAACACATCAATTGCATACTTATTTAATAAACAAAGTTATGCAACACCCAATGCCCCTTTGTGAAAAAAGTAATTGCCACCCTACACTCAGATGGTTGTGTCACCCTTAGCAGCAATGACTCCAACCAAACACTTACTGTAGTTGTTGATCAGTCTCTCATGTCACTGTGGAGAAATTTTGGCCCACTCTTCCATGCAGAACTGCTTTAACTCCAACGTTTGTGGGTTTTCAAGCATGAATCAAATCAAATTGTATTAGTCACATGTGCCGAATACAACAGGTAGACCTTACAGTGAAATACTTACTTACAAGCCCCTAGTCAACAATGCAGTTAAAAATATGAGTAAGAATAAGAAATAAAAGTAACAAGTAATTAAAGAGCAGCAGTAAATTAACAATAGTGAGACTATACACAGTGGGGTACCGGTACAGAGTCAATGTGCGGGTGCGCCGGTTAATTGAGGTAATATGTACATGTAGGTTGAGTTATTAATGTGACGATGCAAACTGTAGATGATAACAACAGAGAGTTGTGTATACATGCTTCGGCCATGTTCGATTGTTGGTGATGTGGACACCAAGGAACATGAAGCTCTCAACCTGCTCCACTGAACATGCACCCCTGAGGGGCCCCTGTGTTGAGGATCAGTGTGGCGGATGTTACCTACCCATACCACCTGGGGGCAGCCTGTCAGGAAATCCAGGATCCAATTGCAGAGGGAGGTGTTTAGTCCCAGGGTCCTTAGCTTATTGATGAGCTTTGAGGGCACTATGGTGATGAACGCTGAGCTGTAGCCAATGAATAGCATTCTCACATAGGTGTTCCTTTTGTCAAGGTGGGAAAGGGTAGTGTGGAGTGCAATAGAGATTGCATCATCTGTGGATCTGTTAAGGCGGTATGCAAATTGCAGTGGGTCTAGGGTTTCTGGGATAATGGTGTTGATGTGAGCCATGACCAGCCTTTCAAAGCACTTCATGGCTACAGTCGTGAGTGCTATGGGTCGGTAGTCAATTAGGCAGGTTACCTTAGCGTTCTTGGGCACAGGGACTTTGGTGGTTTAAACATGTTGGTATTAGAGTCGGACAGGGAGAGGTTGAAAATGTCAGTGAAGACACTTGTCAGTTGGTCAGCAAATACTCGCAGTACACGTCCTGGTAATCCGCCTGGCCCTGCGGCCTTGTGAATGTTGACCTGTTTAAAGGTCTTATGCATGTTTCAGTGTTATTTTCCTCAAAGCGAGCATAGAAGTTGTTTAGCTCGTCTGGTAGGCTCGTGTCACTGGGCAGCTCTCGGCTGTGTTTCCCTCTAATGGTTTGCAAGCCTTTCGAAATCCGACGAGCGTCAGAGCCGGTGTAGTATGATTCGATCTTAGTCCTGTATTGATGCTTTGCCTGTTTGATGGTTTGTCAGAGGGCATAGCGGGATTTTTTCTAAGCATCCAGGTTAGAGTCCCGCTCCTTGAAAGCGGCTGCTCTAGCCTTTAGCTCAATGCGGATGTTGCCTGTAATCCATTGCTTCTGGTTTGGGTATGTAATTACGGTCACTGTGGGGACGACGTCATTGATGCACTTATTGATGAAGCCAGTGACTGCCGTGGTGTACTCCTCAATGCCATCGGAGGAATCCCGGAACATATTCCAGTCTGTGCTTGCAAAACAGCCCTGTAGCTTACCATCTGCTTCATCTCACCACTTTTTTATTGATTAAATCACTGGTGCTTCCTGCTTTGATTTGTGCTTGTAAGCAGGAATCAGGAGGATAGAATTATGGTCAGATTTGCCAAATGGAGGGCGAGGGAGAGCTTTGTATGCATCTCTGTGTGTGGAGTAAAAGTGGTCCAGAGTTCTTTTTCGTCTGGTTGCACATTTAACATGCTGATAGAAATGTGATAAGACCGATTTATGTTTCCCTGCATTAAAGTCCCCGATCACTAGGAACGCCCCCTCTGGGTGAGCGTTTTCCTGTTTGCTTATGCCGAAATACAGCTCATTCATTGCGGTCTTAGTGCCAGCATCAGTCTGTGGTGGTATGTCGGCAGCTACGACAAATACAGATAAACTCTGTCTGTAGATAGTGTGGTCCACAGCTTATCATGATTACCTCAGGCGAGCAAAACCGAGACTTCTTTAGATATCGAGCACCAGCTGTTATTTACAAAAATACATAGTCCGCCGCCCCTCGTCTTATCAGACGCCACTGTTCTGTCGATACAGCGTATAACCAGCCATATGTTGATAATGTCATTGTTCATTCACGACTCCGTGAAGCATAAAATATTACAGTTTTGAATGTTCCGTTGGTAGTTTAATCTTCCTCGTAGGTCATTGATTTTATTTTCCAAAGATTGCATGTTTGCTAGCAGAATGGAAGGTTGTGGGGGTTTATTCGATCACCTACGAATTCTCAGAAGGCAGTCCCCCTCTGGCCTCTTTTTCTCTGCCTTCTCTTCACGCAAATGATGGGGATCTGGGCCTCTCCCTGGGAAAGCAATCTATTATTCACGTTGGGCTCGTCCGCCTCGTTAAAGGAAAAAAGGGATTCTGCCAGTCCGTGGTGAGTAATGGCAGTTCTGATGTCCAGTAGTTATTTTCAGTCATAAGAAACAGTAGCAGCAACATTATGTACAAAATAAGTTTTTAAAAATAAGTTGCAAACAAAACACGCATAAATCCACAATTGGTTAGCCTTGTTCTCCGGTGCCATCTTGACAGAAAATAGAGAGTCCGTAAGGGGGCAAATACTTTTTCACTGCACTGTATGTCTTCACACCCCAGAGTAATACTTGACCTTTGGCAGCCATTACAGCTGTGAATCATTTTAAATATGATTCTACCAACTTTGCACAACTCTTAGGTCAACTTACAGTGAATTCAGAAATCATTCATACCCCTTGACTTATTGCACATTGTTGTTACAGCCTGAATAACTTGATTTAAATATGTTTTTCTCACCCATCTACACACAATACCGCATAATGACATAGTGAAAACATGTTTTTAGAAATGTTTGCACATTTATTGAAAATGAAATGCAGAAATATCTCATTTGCTTAAGTATTCACACCCTTGCTATGTTAGAATCACCCTTGGCAGCGATTACAGCTGTGAGTCTAAAGGCTTTGCACACCTGGATTGTACAATATTTGCACATTCTTTTAAAAAGTATTCATGCTCTGTCAAGTTGGTTGTTGATCATTGGTAGATAGCCATTTTCAAGTTTCGCCATAGAGTTTTAACTTAAGTTGGCTTGAAAATCTAACTAGGCCACTCAGGAACATTCAATGTCTACTTGGTAAGCAACTATATTGTATATTTGGCCTTAGGTTTTAGGTTATTTTCCTGCTGAAAGGTGAATTTGTCTCCCAGTGTCTGTTGGAAAGCAGACTGAACCAGATATTCCTCTAGGATTTTGTCTGTGCTTAGCTCTATTCCGTTTATTTTTATCCCCCAAAAACTCCTTAGTCCTTGCCGATGACAAGCATACCCATAACATGATGCAGCCACCATCGTGCCTGAAAATATGAGTAGTACTCAATAACGTGTTGTGTTGGATTTGCCACAAACATAACACTTTGTATTCAGGACATATAGTTAATTTGTTTGCCACATTTTTGCAGTTTTACTCTAGTGCCTTGTTGCAAACAGGATGCATGTTTTGGAATATTTTTTTTATTCTGTACAAGCTTGCTTCTTTTCACTCTGTCAATTACGTTAGTATCGTGGAGTAACTACAATGTTGTTGATCCATCCTCTGTTTTCTCATATTACAGTCATTAAACTCTGTTTTACAGTCACCATTGGCTTCATGGTGAAATCGCTGAGTGGTTTCCTTCCTCTCCGGCAACTGAGTTAGGAAAGATGCCTGGGTCTTTGTAGTGATTGGGTGTATTGATACAGTACACCATCCAAAATGTAATTAATAACTTCACCATGCTCAAAGGGATATCTAATGTCTGCTTTTGAATTTATGGATGCATCCACCTATAGGTGCCCTTTGACTCATTGGAAAACCTCCCTGGTCTTTGTGGTTGAATCTGTTTTTGAAATTCACTGCTTGACTGAGGGACCTGTGTGGGGTACAGAGTTTAAATGTATTTGGCTAAGGTGTATGTAAACTTCCGACTTCAACTGTGTGTGTATGTAAACTTCCGACTTCAACTGTGTGTGTGTGTGTGTGTGTGTGTGTGTGTGTGTGTGTGTGTGTGTGTGTGTGTGTGTGTGTGTGTGTGTGTGTATGTGTGTGTGTGTATGTATGTATGTATGGAGTCAAATATCGAAATAATATTGTCTAAGAATAATGTTGTGATACTTAACTGTAAAGATTTGTTTCTCCATCACTACACCATTGTAGAGCTATGCTGTGTATTGTGTGGTCCTATTGAAATGATGCGTCCCAAAAGTAGTGCCCTATATTGGAAATAGGGTGGCAATTGGCACACATACAATGTTCCTCTAAACTCCCTCAGATTAGCTCAGTTCAGATATACTGTTCAGCCAAACCACCACCTGACCTGACTGCATGGGCATGTACAGTACTACTAATCCCTAAACCCGATTCAGTCTTGATATCCCTGCCAAGTTGTCATACCTAAACCCAAGTGCATTCTCATGTGGCATGACATCGGAGCCCATATGAATGTGGGGAGGACCTACAAAAACCTGAATGAGTCCAAGGAAGCTGAGGAAGCCTACCTGGTTGCCAAATCCCTCATGCCACTGTATATCATAAGGCCAACAACGCCTCAGCCCCCAGGTGTATTTAAGAGGGGAAACATCAGTTGTTTGTTTTTCATAATGTTTCTCCATCATCCTTTGAGGGACATGACAATGAGAGGAATCGGTAGCTGGGAGGTACCAGCAGCGAGTGGGAAGAATAGTGTCTCATTGTTCATTGTGCCAGGCTTTTAGACAAAATCCCTCTGTGTTAAGTTGTGTTTTCTATTTGTTGTCAGTTGCATTCACACTTTTTTTTTTTTTTTACCTTTTGTTTATCCAGGCAGTCAAGTTTGAACAGGGTATTTTTTACAATGATGTCCTGGCACCTGGTTTAATCTCTACACATGACAGATCATTGATCAACAGGACAACCTTAAAGAAGCACCTTTTTGAAATCAACTCAAATAAAAAAAATGGTCACATGCTTCGTAAACAACAGGTGTGAACTAACAGTGAATTGGTTACTCACAGGACTTTCACAACAATGCAGAGAAAGTAAATAGAGAAATAATAGAAAAGTAAAACACGTAATAAGATACACAATATACAAGAGATACCAATACCGAGTCGATGTGCAGGGGTACGAGGTAATTAGGTAGATATGAACATATAACTATGAATAAAGTGACAGATAAACAGTAGCAGCAGCATGTGATGAGTCAAAAAAGTTAGTGCAAAAAGGGTCAATGCCGATAGTCCGGGTAGCTATTTGGTTAACTACAGTATTTAACTTTTTGGCGGTCTTATGGCTTGGGGGTAGAAGCTGTTCAGGATCCTGTTGGTTCCAGACTTGGTGCATCGGCACCACTTGCCGTGTGGTAGCAGAGAGGACAGTCTATGACTTGGGGCACTGAAGTATTTTACAATCTTTAGGTCCTTCCTCTGACACCGCCTGGTATAGAGGTCCTGGATGGTAGGGAGCTTGGCCCCAGTGATGTAGTATGCTGTCCGCACGACCATCTCAATGGTGCAGCTGTTGAACTTTTTGAGGATCTGAGGGCCCATATCAAATCATTTCTGCCTCCTGAGGGGGAAGAGGCATTGTCCTGCCCTCTTCATGACTGTGTTGGTGTGTTTGGACCATGATAGATCCTTAGTGATGCGGACACCAAGGAACTTGAAACTCTCGACCTTCTCCGCTACAGCCCCTTCGATGTAAATGGGGGCCTGCTTCCTGTAGTCCATGATCAGCTCCTTTGTCTTACTGACATTGAGGGACAAGTTGTTGTCCTGGCACCACACTGCTAGGTCTCTGACCTCCTCCCTATAGGCTGTCTCATCGTTGTTGGTGATCAGGCCTACCACCATTGTGTCGTCGGAAAACGTATTGATGGTGTTGGAGTCGTGAACAGGGAGTACAGGAGGGGACTAATCACGCACCCCTGAGGGGCCCCCGTGTTGAGGGTCAACGCGGCGGATGTGTTGTTGCCTACCCTCACCACCTGGGGGCGTCGCATCAGGAAGTCCATGATCCAGTTGCAGAGGGAGGTGTTCAGTCCCAGGGTCTTTAGCTTAGTGATGAGCTTGTATGGCACTATGGTGTTGAATGCTGAGCTGTGGTCAATGAACAATATTCTCACATCGATGTTCAAGTGGGAAAGGGCGGTGTGGATTGCAATAGAGACTGCGTCATCTGTGGATCTGTTGGAGCGGGGTCTGGGATGATGGTGTTGATGTGAGTGAGCCATGACCAGCCGTTCAAAGTATTTCATGGTTACAGATGTGAGTGCTACATGGCATAGTAGGATTCCTACTTAGTCCTGTAACAACGTTTTGCCTGTTTGATGGTTTGTCGGAGAGCATAGAGCGATTTCTCATCAGCGTCCGGGTTAGTGTCCAGCTCCATGAAAGCAGCAGCTCTAGCCTTGAGCTCAGTGCGCATGTTGCTTGTAATCCATGGCTTCTAGTTAGGATATGTACGTACAGTCACTGTGGGGGCATTGTCATTGTCTGCACTTATTAATGAAGCCAGTGACTGATGTGGCGTACTCCTCAATGCCATCTGATGAATCCCAGAACATATCCCAGTCTGTGCTAGTGAAACATTCATGTAGCTTAGCATCTGCTTTATCAGAACATTTCAGTATTGAACAAGTCACAGGTACTTCCTGTTAGATTTATTTTCTTCTTGTAAGTAGGAATCAGGAGGATAGTGTTGTGGTCAGATTTTCCAAATGGAGGAGGAGGGAGAGCTTTGTATACGTCTCTGTGTGTGGAGTAAAGGTGGTGTATAGTTGTTTTTCACCTCTCGTTGCACAGGTGACATGCTGGTAGAAATGGGGTGAGACAGATTTCTTCTGCCTCTGGGTGAGCCTTTTGTTTGCTTATGGCTTTACACAGCTTGTTGAATGTGGTCTTAGTGCCAGCATAGGTTTGTAGTGGTAAATATAGATAAACTATTTTGGTAAATAGTGTGGTCTACAGCCCTCAAACTCAACTCTGGACCTCGAAGCCAGATCCACTACATTTTTTTCATTGTTCACCTCTAATCGGGGACTGATTTAGACCTGAGGTGTGTGGAATTAATTATCAGGTAGAACAGAAAACATACAGGCTCCGGACCTCGTAGGGTAAGAGTTGAGTACCCCTGATCTACAGTTTATCTTCAGGCGAGCAGAACCTTGACACTTCCTTAATATTAGAGGTCGCGCACCAGCTGTTGTTAACAAGGACACACACCACCCTCTTGGGCATAACTAACCGACATTTTGGTTGATCGCTCAGCACTATTCTCCAGTGAATGTGCATTCCCAATAGAACAGAGGGTAGAGGCGGATTATTTACTCTCCGCTGTAGTTTTATCAGGGTACTCGCACATTGGCCTCTATCGCCATCTTTCTCTTCTGAGTGCCGGGGATTAGTGCCTAGTCCGGGGTGAGCAGTATGTCCTGTGCGGCTGACTCATTGAGGTAGAAATCTTCATCCAAATTAAGGTTAGTCATCGCTGTTCTGATGTCCAGAAGCTCTTTTCGGTCATAGGAAACGATGGTGGAAACATTATGTACAAAAAAAGTTAAGATTAGCGCCAAAACCCTCCCCCACAAAATAGCAGAATGGGCCAGGAGTCCGTAAAATGGATGTTGTACATTCCAGCGTCATTCTTTGACATGAATTTAAATGTTTAGTCATCAAATCATGTTTAGCTGTCTAATGCTAATCAGTGCAACTCATTCACCTCTAGTCTGTTATAATGATGGAGGTCAATAAAGGCCATGCCTCTTATCTGACTTCCTACCCACACCAAAATGTCGGTTATTTTTCACTTTTTGTGGGCTCGATGCGCAGTTTCTCTAGAGATAAATCAGATCATGCCCGAACTGTGCAATGTAAGTAGGGAGTTGTTGATTCCAACAGGCCAATATTCTACAAAATTAAGTGCAGCTTCAATTACCATAATCAACTAAAGTGGCACTTCTTCACGCTTTACAGAACATTGATCATCATTTAAATGTTAAGTCTCCTGAAGACTTGTTTTTGTAAAAACCTTTGGCATTAATTGATCATTTAATAGTCAGTTTAATAGTCTGAGCTAATGCTCAGCTGTCTAATGCTTAGAAATGCAGCTCTGTCGCCTCAGCTCTGATGAGGCTACGTTTTTAGAGGTCAACGGGAGGCCGGACTAATTTCCTACCCCAATCCCTCAAAGTTGGTTTATCTAAGGAATCAAGGAAATGGCAGTGCCTCAGCCTGGCCTAGTGGTTGCGCTGCAGACTCTAGATTACATCTCTACTGTCGGTCTCTCTCTGTAACTGCCCAGTTCTCACTATTCTATTGTTCATAAAATACAAACCGAGTTCTGTGATCCGATCTCCTTGTTAAAAACCTAATGAAATAGCATCTGAAATCCCTACAAACATGACTGGCATGTGAAAGCCCTTTGGTCATTATTGTAGGTAAGCGTTGATGTGGTGTTTCTTTGTCATTTATGAGTGACAGTTCCCTCAATTTATCCACCCCAAACTTCCAGAAGAAAAACAACTTCTGGACTATGGCCTATTTGATAATAATAATTTGAAGGGCCTGACTGTACTTCCCATGCGAGGGGTCAGCTTCGAAACAAATTACGATTTTGTGAATAAGCAGCGGGGCTGATTTCTTCAATTTTATCCTCACGAAACGGAACAGGCGAGGCCTTGTCTGAGCTTCAAGGGATTTTTCAGCTGAAGCATGCAAGCGGCTATGGCCATCATGTATCGACGACCGATGCTGAAGGGACTGAACAGGATTTCCGCGTGGGGCCCAATGATAATTGCTTTTGATACACTACACTTATTTTGATCATTCCTCTTATTCATTTGGTTTTCCCCAAACGAGTTAACTGTCTATATCCAGATTTCCGCTTCTGTCCAGGAATCCAACGACTGACAACCCCATGGCATGAAACGGACAACATGGTGCTTTAGTACGTGTTTTATACGGTTCTGTGAGCCTGTCGATGGAGGAAGTCCCTGCCTCAGTCTCATGTTCTCATAATGTATTTGAAAGAATGTGTCACGACTGTCTGAAGAAGAAGTGGACCAAAGCACAGTGTTGTGAGCGTACGTTACTTTATTTATATAAATGACGCCAACAAAACAAGAAACAAAGACACGACCGTGAAGCTTACAAGGGCTATAGTGCCACAAACAAAGATAACCTCCCTCAATAACAAAAGGGAAAAAGGCTGCCTAAGTATGAATCCCAATCAGAGACAACGATAGACAGCTGTCCCTGATTGAGAACCATACCCGGCCAAAACATAGAAAATCAGAACATAGAATGCCCACCCAAATCACACCCTGACCAAACCAAATAGAGACATAAAAAGGCTCTCTAAGGTCAGGGTGTGACAAACTGCGTAAACTCTGATTCGATTAATCGGTTTAGAAAACATAAAAGAAACAGATCTTCTCTCCCTCTGGCTGTATGTGTGGCTAGTATAGAAATGTATCACTGTGGGATATATATACAAATTTGATCTTTTTCTTCCAAGAAAATCCAACTGTGAAAAAATTCCACTCATGTTGGCCATGACAGAAGCATATTGCCCACATCAGAGGCTGTCGGTGGCTTTGAAATTATATTGATATGCTAGTTTTCCAGCTCAGTCATTATTATGGCCTCTAAGAAAGTGACTTGTTGTCTCTTCTGTTGATTGCTTTGTAATTTTAAGGCCATGTCTGAAACATCGGTACAGATGTAGGATCTTAATTTGAGCCAGTTTGCTACAGCAGGAAAATAATTCTGCAGCAACAGGAAATGTGAATTATACTTGATGGACATTTTTCGTTAGGGAAAATCCAGGTTGACATTTTAAAGTGGAAATTACAAACTTAATAAACCTTTTTAAGCCTTGAATACACAACAGGTTTGCATTTCCTGCAATGCTATCTCTCAAATTAAGATCCAAAATCTCATGAAAAGTGATGTTAGTTTAACAGTTAAGAACGTACCATAAGCTCACTCCACAGCTAGCTTGGAAAGTCAAGGATGGAGCCATCCAATTGTTACCATTTGGGTGGCTCAAAAAGTTCGAACGTTATCAAGGGAGGGAAGTCACGTGCGTTGCGAAGCAGAGGATCACTGGTTCGAGCCCAGGATCGGGCAGTCGGGACAGTGGAGGAAGCTAAGCTGTTAGCAGCACACTGACCCGGGTAACAGTAGTGCCATGACCCGGATGCACAAGTTGTGCTCAGCTTGACGGCTTGGATCTCTGTGGGGTGAGTGTAACAGAGTTAAGAACGTACCATAAGCTCACTACATTCTCTATGTCATGGGTTCTCAAACCTTTCGGGGCCCGGGGACGCCCTTTTGTGATGGCAAGTTAATCAAGGACCCCACAACTCGAGTGAGATAGAAATAGCATGCAATGAGTTTTACAATGACTGGCCGTGCATGGCCGGACATGCGCCCTGGGAAGGAACATCTTTTGTTGTCAAATTGACTGGGGGCTATTTCTATATGTTTGACGCTTGCCCCAGTCAACTTGACAACAAGAGATGCCTTTTGACAATATACGAAGGCTGCACCATTCAAGTGGGATAACATATTGTGAAACGTCATTACACTATTACTGCAGATATATTAAGGACATTGTCTGAAGTTACAATGCAAAAATATGACATATACCTCCTTTAGAAACCTCTGTGATAGGCGGCAGCATTTTCACTTTTGGATAAATAGCGTGCCCAATTTCAGCTTCCTGCTACTCATGCCAAGAATATAAGATATGCATATTATTAGTAGATTTGGATAGAACACACTCTGAAGTTTCTAATACTGTTTGAATCATGTCTGTGAGTATAACAGAACTTATGTAGCAGGCAAAACCCAGAGGACTAACCATTCAGGACATTTTTTTTTTTAGGTCACTGTCTATTCAATGAGATTTCATTGGGGAACTGGATTTTAAAACCAATTGTTTGCAGTTCCTACCGCTTCCACTGGATGTCACCAGTCTTTGGAAAATGGTTGAGGTTAATCCTTTGTGAAATGAAGAAGTACAGCCATCTTGAAACAGTGTAACACTGTTGAGAGTTGGGCAAGACTAGAAAAGTAGCGTCAGTTTGTTGTTGTCCTGTATTGAAAACAGATAGACCCGTCTTCAATTTGATCGATTATTAACACTTAAAAATACCTAACGTTGTATTACAAAAGTCGTTTGAAATGTTTTGGCAAAGTTTACAGGTAACTTTTGAGATATTTTGTAGTGACCTTGCGCAAATTGGTAGCTGTTTTTTTCTGGATCAAACGCGCCAAATAAATGGACATTTTGGATGTATATGGACGGAATTAATCGAACAAAATGGACCATTTGTGATGTTTATGGGACATATTGGGGTGCCAACAAAAGAAACTTGTCAAAGGTAGGCATAATTTATATTTTATTTCTGCGTTTTGAGTAGCGCCTGCAGGGTTGAAATATTATTTATCTCTTTGTTTACTGTTGTGCTATCATCAGATAATAGCTTCTTATGCTTTCACCGAAAAGCCTTTTTGAAATCTGACATGTTGGCTGGATTCACAACGAGTGTAGCTTTAATTTGGTATATTACATGTGTGATTTAATGAAAGTGTGAATTTTATAGTATTTTATTCGAATCTGGCGCTCTGCATTTTCCCTGGCAATTGGCCAAGTGGAGAGCAATTGGCCTATCCCAGAGAGGTAAATGGATACTTTGGGATTTTGGCAATGAGGCCCTTTATCTATTTCCCCAGAGTCAGATGAACATGTCAATACCATTTGTATGTCCGTGTCCAGTATGAAGGAAGATAAATGGGCTCATTGCCAAAATTCTGAATGATCACTTTAATGAATGAATTACATATATTTGTTCATTTATTACATTGTATTATTTAACACCCTTTAAATGTATTCCATGGATCCCTCAGACAAAATGTGTTTAATCTGTTAGTAATGTTCATTAAAAAAAATTAATGTAAAAAAATATATTTTTAGACGCGACTTTAAGAACTCCTGGTCTACATTCTCTTTTATTTATTTAATTTAACCTTTATTTAACCAGGAAGGGCTCATTGAGATTAAAATCTATTTTTCAAGAGCGCCCTGGCCAAGATAGGCAGCACCAAGTCAATACAAAAAAATTAGACAGACAACATGAAAAACTACAAGTAATCTAGTAAAAACCATCGAATTCACACGAGTATAAAACAGCAAATTTTAAAAAATTGACAGGTCAGGGAATCAGCCTCAAAATCCTTCATCAGTGATTTAAAAACACCAAATCGGGACAAGTTCTTCCAGTTGAAAAGTATTTTGTAAGGTGTTCCAAGGCGATGGCGCAGAGTACATAAAAGCCCTTTTACCAAATTCAGTTCGGACATTTGGAACAGTTAGCAGGATAAAGTCCATTGAACGAAGAGAGTACCCACCACAAAAATGCAAAATAAAAAGGTAGTAAACCCAAAATGGCTGTGTAAATAAAAGTATACCAGTGACTGAGCCTACGAGTGACTAGAGAAGGCCAGCCAACCCTGGTATACAAAGTTCAGTGGTGCGTAAGGGTTTTGCAGTTTAAAATAAATCTCAAAGTACCATGGTAAAGAGTGTCAAATGATCTCAAACACTGAGTGGAAGCATTCGTATATAAAATATCCCCATAGTCTAGGGATATATAGCCTCCTTCTGGCTTCAAAAGAAAAACAGGCCTTATTCCTAAAATAAAATCCCAATTTCAGCTTCAATATTTTTTGTAAATTGTTGAATATGCAATTTAAAAGAGAGGCTGTCATCAATTAAAATTCCAAGATATGTATATGGGGTTACAACCTCAATCTCCTTGCCCTGACAGGTAGTAATAAGTGAAAGGTTCAGAGGTCTATTTCTTGCATTAGAAAACACCATTAGTTTTGTTTTGTCAGTATTGAGAATAAGGTTCAATTGACACAAGGTATGTTGAACAGTAAAAAGCAGTTTGCATGTTCTGGAAAGCTTTTGTAAGAGACAAGGCACAACAGTAAATAACAGTATCATCAGCATAAAAATTAAGTTGTGCATTTTGGACATGCTTGTCTAAATCATTTATATAAATAGTGAATAAGAGAGGACCAAGTACAGAGCCTTGAGGCACACCATTCAATACAGACAATTTAAACAGACAAAAGCCCTTCAAATTGAGTGCACTGAGTTCTATCAGACAGATAAACCATGCAACTGCATGCTCCGAAAGACCTACACTTGACAATCTCTGGCTTAGTATAGCATGATCAAAAGCCTTAGAGAAATCAATAAAAAGTGAGACACAGTGCTGTTTTTTGTCAATGGCTTCAGTGATATCATTTAAAACCTTCATGGCTGCTGTAATTGTGCTATGCTTCTTCCTGAAGCCTGATTGGTACATTGATAAAATAGAGTTAGTAAATAAAAACTATTTTAGCTGTTCACTTACAAGGGTTTCAAGTATTTTCATCAGGGGTGACAGCTTTGAGATTGGCCTATAATTATTTAAAAGAGTTGGATCTCCCCCTTTTAAAAGTGGGAGGACAAATGCTGATTTCCAGATCTTTGGAATTTCATTACATTCCAGGGTTAGATTGAACAGAGATTCAAGTGGTTCAGCTATGAAATCAGCTTCCAGATTTAAAAAGTAGGGATCCAAAAGATCAGGACCTGCAGGCTTTCTCTGATCTAAGGATTTCAGGACTTTATGTACCACCTGCACTGAGAATGGCAAAAAGCTAAAAGTTTGACCAGCTCTCACTGGTTCATCCACGCAGGGTTGTACAGAGAGGACACTGAATCAATCAGCCTACCAGATGATACAAAGTGCTCATTGAAACAATTCAGCATTTCAGTTTTGTCATATATAGCAACAGAGTTCTTCAAAACACATGACGTTAATTCATTAACATTACTGTTACCAGACATAGACTTAATAGCCTTCCAAAACTTTCTAAGGTCATTCAGGTTATCAGTGGTAACAGACATAAAATATTCAGACTTGGCCTTCCTGAGAAGAAAAGAACACTTGTTTCGTAATAGTTCACCTGGCAAACTAGTGTCCAGTACCCCTAACCTGTCAGAATGAAGTTAATAACAAACCAAAACAACTGCAAGCATATAATATAGTGTGATCTAATCTCTTTCATGTGGAACAAGCATCATGGATCAGTTACTGATCAATCGTCAACAAATTAGAGATAAGGACTAGTTTATTATGTTACCCTTCAAGATCATTCCAGGGAAGAAGTACGCCACCCGTGTGGCGCCCAACCACCTGAACGTTGTACATTAACCTGGCAAACCTGAGCCGTACCAACTCTACAGACAGGCAATCAGCATGAGGCCTGACTTCAAGCAAGCCTACATCAGCAGGCAAGGCCCCTTTACTAACATCCTACATCAGTTGGCAAGGTGGTTAGTTTACACCATATCAGAATAATGATGTTGAACAAGGCTGTTGACTATCTCTTAACATCCTTCATCAGAAGTCTATTTAGTGTAGTTACTACCTCCATCAGGGTGATGTACAATCTACATCATAACTGTTTAATAACAACCTTGAGCATACTGATATTTGAATGGTTACCATATACGTCAGTAGGCACTCCATCAGAAGTTGAATTAATTAATTTACAACATACGTAAGCAGTCAATTACATTAATTCAACTCAGTGAAGGGTCCATTGACTGCTGACGTAGGTTGTAAATGACTAATTAGACTTAAACGAATCAATTACATAAGCAGTCATTCTAGATTCTATGTTGGACTTCGGCGGTCATGACATTTTATCAGACAGTTATTGTTATGCAGTTGACTGCCGGTCCAATGGTAATTGACCGTTAATGAACATAAAACATGGTTAGCATCTCCAGGCCTCCACACTTACAAGCCGCTGATGCGTGCCTTTGGAACATCTGGAACATTATAAAAGTATAATAAGCCATTTAATATACACCATCACAATAAATCAATTTATTTTAGGCAGGGCCGAACAAACATGATATGACATGTATTTCAGAAAAACCGAATAGGAGTCATGCCATAGACTTAAGACTACTTCATTTATCAGACAAGATATGCTTATGAGTCCCATGCCATAATTTTATATTATGTGATTTTATTGTAAAAAAAAAAAAAGAAAGTATATTATTGAACTTAGCTGAATAAAATGGAAAGGATATTTTTTCCCATTCCGGAGCTAGTGCCAATATGAAGTGGCTATGTTGAGTGTAAAAGTGATCATTTGAAAAAGGTCCTATACGCTAGATTTAGAGTTATTTGGAATGATACAAACCTTAGAATGTCTTCGAAATCAAAACATATGAGCTGCATGATGCGACTGAAGGCTATTGACTATTTGAAATGTAGCAACAACAAAAAAGCTTGCGCTCTTTGACTTGCCTCAGGCGACACACACTGTTCTCTAATCAAGTGATCATATTTTCAACCATCAGACTATTCCCAATTTAATCTTTACTAATATGTCCCAAAAAATAAATGAAAATGTTCCATTATCAAACGGATAGGAAAAGGAGCAGGGGAATCATCCCTATGCACTCAAATAGTGAATGGAGACCGCTTTCCCACAGTTTAAATCATGCCGTCTAGGCTACTCCGATTTTAGAGTGGAATAGTTGAGAAATAACTATAGTAGCAGCTGGGATCCTCCACTTTTTAGTGGAAACCATCAAAACTCTGCTTTCACCTGGGATTGCATATAGAAATGTCTGGGTTTATAAGAATACTTCCACTTCACGCATCAACCACTGTTAGGAGTATGCAGCCACTCGCTGCGCGACAGGTGATTTTCCGCCCAAACTCTGTATGCTATGGGCTCTTCAACCCTGTTCCTGCAGCTACCCCGTGCTTAATTTGGGAAACCAAGTGAAATCTTTTCGGGAACATCGATAGTATCATGTTTTCACGACAAAACGTATTTAATTAAACTGTTGACAGCCCCTATCTCTGCGCGCTTGAGAAAGGGATGAAGGAGAGAGAGGAGATGGAAACGCACAGTGGTGAGATATTATGTAGCTAAATGTAATGTCAGCTTATTAATTATGAAAATATTTTTTTTAAATGCCCTAATACTAGGCTATTCAAAATCAAATTCACTATAATTGTAGGCGAACTCTGTAAGCTGCCCTGTATTGCCTAAGCCTATATGTTCTCTCCCAGACTCGTGGATAGAAAGTAACAATACATAACAGTCCACACTCAAAGGCGATTACTTAAATCTTGTTTTTTAATGCCATGCGTAATAGCCTGCCTGCGGTAGGCTATTAGGCTATGTATTGTATAATGGCACAATCATTATTTGAATTCCGGTTTTGGGGGCGGGGGGCTTGGGCTCATATATAGGCCTATGTGTATACATAAGCTCTAATATGCATAGGGATGTTCTACATGCAACGGCTTAAATGCTTTGAATAAATCATCACCTTAGGAAACTCTGTCCATTTTGTTGTTTAGCTTTCAAACAACATCCACAATGACCAAGTTTTCCACTCAGTTTCAACCTGTTGTTGAACTTCTTTCTTCATATTGATCATCACATTGAGGTCAGACATTTTTGACTAACGCTGAGTTTTAAAGGCATAATACTGTTTTGATAAGTGTTTGATGTAAGCTTCGATTGCATTTGCATTGATGTCAGAGTGGTTAGAGGTACAATAGAGCATTGAGTGTCAGGCCATTAGTGACCTGACGTCGTTAGCCAGTTAGGTACTACCAACACATGTCCAGAGAGCATACAAGGAGATTACTGTGACTCATGACTGCCGGTGTGGTGGTAATATATATGGTCACCGCAACAGCCCTAATTCTACACCAACATAAGGTATTTTGTTTACATCCTTCATCAAAGCCATTAAATCGGCTCTGTAACACAGTTGGCTGGTCAGACTACTTGTCAACTGTACAGTCTACTATATCACAGTGACAGTGTGTTCATCAAAAGCCAGTTATTTACTCTGCTCTAACACAGCTGACCAAGCAGACTGCTTGGGCTCCCGAGTGGCGCAGCGGTCTAAGACACTGCTTCTCAGTGCTAGAGGCATTGCTACAGACACCCTGGTTTGAATCCAGGCTGTATGACAACTGGCCGTGATTGGGAGTCTCTTAGGGCGGCGCACAATTGGCCCAGCATCGTCCGGGTTTGGCCGGTGTAGGCCGTCATTGTAAATAAGAATTTATTCTTGACTGACTTGCCTAGTTAAATAAATAAAGGTAAAATAAAATAAAAATGATTCACTATACAGTCTGCTCTACATCATAGTGACCGTGTGTTCATCAAAGCATGTAGATCAAGGAGAAGGCCCAGTGGGGTCAAAAACATGATTCCCCTGTGTTTTATATATATTTCCACACGGAGGTTGTAATACTGTGAAATTATGAAAATTATGATGATTCCATTTTAGTGGTAGAAATGAGTTAGACCAATAAGAAAGAGAGTTCTAAACCTAGCCAATAACAGCTAGTTTTCAACTCCCCCCCACTCAGACCACTCCCAGACAGTCCTAGCTAAATTCTTGCATGAGAAATTGCTCTTTTCTAAGAGTTTCTTTTTGGAAACAATCACAATTGTTACCCAGAAATTATTTGATATTGAGATCAAAACGGCTGCATTGGACCTTTAACAAACAACAATAGAGAATTGATGTCCATAAGATGAGTTATAATTTTTGCATAGCCAGTTGTGAAGGTGAGCTTTAGATTTGGCTTGATTTCACTTTTCTTTCTGTACAAACCCAGAGGGGAGCTGCTGCTGAAGATGAACAAGCCACCCGAGGCCCGGGATGCCTACCTGCGGGCCCTGGAGCTGGATAGAACCAACGCTGACCTCTGGTACAACCTGGCCATCGTCAACATCGAGATGAAGGAGCCTTCAGATGCCCTGAAGAACTTCAACTACGCCCTGGAGCTCAACCCACACCACAAACTGTCCCTCTTCAACTCTGCCCTGCTCATGCAGGAATCCGGTATGTGACTGAGGCTGAGAAACTCAGGGTTGTATTCATTAGTGCACATCGTAGCAAAACGTTTTGCAATGGAAAACGAAAATAAGCATACAGGAATGACACTTCCTGTATCGGCCCGTTTGCTTCCGTTTCGCTCCTACTGAATACAACCCAGGCTCAACCAAAGCACGTAGCAGTTGTTTTGTTTAGTTAACCTTTATTTAAAATCAGGAAGTTCCATTTGAAATGTAGATTATCAATCAACAATGAATCACTCATCTTGTCATTAATAAACATTACCAGATAAGAGATAAGGGGTTCTATTTTGGGCTGTTGTCAAGCCAATTGTCAAATGCACGCTCGGTTGCCATTTCGCCCTGTTAAAGCCGTCTCTCTTCTATTTTCAAACCCTAGTGTCAGGATTGGTAGTTTACCTTTCTTATATGAGCTCGCTTGCGCTGAGGTGGGAGGGGTATTATTTTGGTGGTGCATTTTTAAAAAACTTCATGTAGGCTATATGCCCGTCATAGAATGAGAGATAAGATAATCCCGTGACACTCCTATTTAGAAACATTTAAATTCTGTTCCTTTTTTGTTTGATTTTAAAAAAACAAAGCCCTTAATAGGCTACCCTTGTTTCCACAACAATGTATCTGGTGTCTTTCTTATCCTGGCCATGCATTAGCCAAGTAGCCTATGCATAAAAGGTTTCCAAATGGTCTACTCGTGAGGCTTTTGCCGACATGCTTTTGCATTATTCACAATTCACATAGGTTCTACCTGCAGTGCATACTCCATTAGGCTTGAATCCATCCCCATTTCCAAAGACACGGTCCTCCAAACGTAGGCTATTCCGTCTATAACGCCATATCAACAGTAGGCCTACAGATGTTACAATACAGTTTACAGGAGCCTTGTATTTTTTTTTTTTTTGAGGTGCAGTGCAATGTGTAAAGGCCTATACTCATTGAAGCCAATTACAACAATGTAGACTCCAAACATAGAGCAATAACTGTTTAAAAATGTATTTATTTTTACTGTTGCTATCACACACTAGCCTATGCTATTATATAAACTTGTAGTATTATTCCACAATGGACTAGGAGGAGATTATTTCGTGCCCCCAGCCAAATTGGAGTTGATGACAACGCAAAGACATTCAATAACCTACAGAACTTGAGACAAACACATGCAGTATTATGCTATGGAACGCCTTGTTAGACCAGTGAGTGTCCAAGCCCTCGTCACACCTACAACTTATTTATTCATTTAAACCCAAGCCTTTCATGCCACCGGCAGCTATTTTGCACATAATAATGGCTGTGAAAATATCAAAAATATTTCTGACACCCCCGGACCTATAGCGTTAGATTTACCATTGCATTAGAGTACTAGAGCTCTATTTTAAACAAACCTAATGTCTTTAATTATTCTACTGAAGAGGCTTGGTTTCATTGGAACTGGAGCCCTTCAGGTGTGCCGTCTGTAGCTCTGTTGACTAGATTGTTTACCCAGATAGCCATGTGAGTTCAAGGCCAAGTTCACAGTCCTGGTGCTGCCTTGGTGCCTCCTCCTCCTCTTCCTGGTGCTGACTTTTCCTCCACCCCCTTCCCCTCCTCCTGGGCCGCTCTCTTTACCCACGCTCATTTTCAGCGTAACTTATCCTCTTGGTAAGAGGCCGGGGCAGTGCTCCCTTAACCATGAAGGTGAATTTAAACAAAAGTCCCAGCACGCGACACATCAACATTTTCTTCACATTTGCAGACTAACAAGATATACCAGTGTGATTAATGGTCCCCCGTGGTGCGAGCAAATGTACCATGATAGCAGGTTGGGTCGACAAGGATTTCAGATTTGGGAATTGGACAAAATAAGTATTATTACAATTATTATAAATGCACCTTAACCCTACCCACTAGGTGTGTGTGGCGTGGTGTGTGTGTGTGTGTGTGTCTCGGCACTCCCCTGGCTCTGCCCAGATCACTCACGGTTCGCTGCAGCTGTAAAATGACAGAATAATTTCGGCTCTAGGTGTTATTGTTAATAACGGTGTTCTAATAATGCTGTCACTCACCACCAATGTTTTTTTTCTGACTCCCTGTATTCTTTGTGCTCTTTCTCTTTTGGTATGACTCTCATTCTGTTCACGGTGGCCCAACTGTTGATTCAATTGTAGGTGTGAGTTTATGACTTGGTGCCAGCAAGAGGCACTTGGCACTCTACGGGGTTGTTGCGGCTGCGCGTACAGTGTGCGGCTGCACGTACACCCAGCATAGTTTACAGGCACAGGGCACATACAATAAGTTAATATTAAAAAATGAAAACTCTTGGGACACTCTTTAGTTGCAAGCACTGATAGATGTAATAAAACGTTATGGTGAAACGTTGGGCAGTATAAATTGTGTGTATTTTATTGAATGCCATTCCTATCTTATCATACAGTTTTTGCTGTACAATCTGCGCCTGTGACTTGCTGAGTGTGCGTGCCCCACCTTTACCCACAAACCAGTATAGTGATGTTGCCATCCGAACACATTTAACAAATCACACCTACCTCCAACTAAATAAACAATGACTGTTGTTCTTATTGTGCCCTAACCATTATGTGTGTGTGTGTGCATGTGGGTGTGCATTTTTCTTTGTCTATGTTTTCCAGGTGAGCCCAGGTTCCGTCCGGAGGCCAACCGTCGTTCCCTGACCTACATCCAGGAGGAGCCAGACGATGCCAGCGGCTACTTCAACCTGGAGATGCTTGCCATGGACGCCGACAAGAATGCTACAGCCGAGCGCTGGATGAGGGAGGCCACCCGTCGCGCCCTCTTCAACCTGGCCCTGCTCCACTCGCAGTCTCGACAGGAGGTGGATGCCCTGCCTGTATTAGACGAGCTGCTGCACCACCACCCAGAGCATGTTAACGGTTTGATTCTCATGGGGGATAGACATCCTGATGAACCACAAGAAGGCCATCCAGGGTGCCAAGATCTGCTTCCAGAGGATCCTCCGTATGGACACCCACCAACGTGCAAGGGGGAACACACAACCCTGCGTGTGGTCTACTTCGAGGAGCGAGACCTGCCGGGAGCGGAGCGCTGCGCCTGGCGCCCCAACGAGGAGTATGTGCGCCGCCACCTGGGCATCGCACGCGGCAAGACGGCGGCCCCATGTCTGCAGCGGTGCAGCCGCTGAGCCCAGCGTCAGCAGAGGGCGCGGCTACGCTAGCCAAGGCGGAGGAAAAGAAGCTGGGTAAGGAGGAGGAAGGGAGTGGAGCCACCGACAGCGATAGGGTTGGGGAGGGTGCCGGGAATAAGAAGAATGCACGGAAATCCTCCTCGGCAAAAAGCTTTCGAGGTGGTGGCGACAGCCAATCAGAGCATCTGGACGGCAGCCAGGCTGACAAATAGCTGAGGACTAAGAGCGAATCCACAAAAGAGATTAAAGATATAGAGAAGAAACGGGCAACCGCCTTGAAGAGACTGGAGGAGATTGACTTTATATTATTGCGGTGATTAACCTTGTTGTTATTTACCGCAGCGCACGACACATTTTTGTAGAGCTACTAACAGCTCCTGAATCACAGGTGTGATGCGTCCTAGATTGCACCCTATAATAACATATACAAAACATTAGGAACATGTTCTTTCCATGACAGACTGGCCAGGTGAATCCAGTTGAAAGGTATGCTCCCTTATTGATGTCACTTATTAAATACATTTCAGTCTAAATGAACGGGAGGAGTGAGGTGCCAATAAGTTAAGCTGTTGAGACAATTGAGGGTGAATGGGCAAGACAAAATATTTAAGTGCCTTTGAACGGGGTATGGTAGTAGGTGCCAGGCGCACCAGTTTGTGTCAAGAACTGCAACGCTGCTGGGTTTTTCATGCTCAACAGTTTCCTGTGTGTATTAAGGCAAAAGGAGGGGTGGATCTCAATATTAGTAAGTTGTCATTTAACCACTAGGCTACCTGCCGACCGATTTGAGTGTTGGACTTGTAACCGAAAGGTTGCACGATCGAATCCCCGAGCTGACAAGGTACAAATTTGTCGTTCTGCCCCTGAACAAGGCAGTTAATCCGCTGTTCCTAGGCAGTCATTGAAAATAAGAATTTGTTCTTAACTGACTTGCCTATTTAAGTAAAATAAAATAAAAATAATAATGTTTTGTACACTCAGTGTATATAGTGCACTACTTTTGACCAGGACCCATAGGTTAGAAGCCCATAGTAGTGAATAGGGTGGCATTTCGGACACTGCCACAAACTCGGTTGGTTTTAAGAAACAAAACCGCTCCCCACTTCATCATGCATGGTTTAACTCATTTTTTATTTTTTTTATCATGTTTAGGGGCTACCCTACCTGCTGTGTCCTATAATTTTAACACCATTGCGAGTATTAAAGGGAAATTGTGGTTTGTTTGTTCTCTGAACAGCACGAGAAAGGAAGAGCACAACACGATTTGTCATAGTCTATTTAATCCTCACTACAGATGCATAACCCTGTGTGTTGCTTCTTCTGAATGTCATTTTATCATATCCTAATTTATGCTGGTTTGTTTTGATATGTTTACCAGGTAAGTTGTTGAGCACTGGATTTCTTTATGTGTGACTCACTCTGTGCGTAGCCAGGTATTGTGTTTAAAAAAGGAATGATTGTATCACGAACAATGAAAGGAAATGACGTAATGGACACTACTGCAGGCATACAGGATCTCTGTACATTGTATGCATCTCCAAATAACCCATTACTACAGCTGCTGCGCCAGCATACTACACCACATTTCACCCCATTGACTATTTTCACTTATTGATCTCACCCTTTACTTCCTTTTTGCCACGTCGTCAGTGTTGCTCTCCTCATAGTGCTTCCATGGAGCTGTTTGTCTCATATTCAGTTCTATTCAGTTCATGTCTGTCCAACCCCCCCCACGCACATGCAACCTGACCCACCACCAGACAGAAATATTGTTTTCTGCTGTTAGTCTTCACTCTTCACGTATAACATCTCTGATTGCGACAATACCAGGCAGTTTTGGCGTGAGGATTGTGACACATGCTCCTCCTCACCCCTCTCCCTTCCATGTTCTCCCTCAGGCTGTGCCATGTGTTTTTTATCATTTACACAAGATGCTTCCTCTCTCTTTGAGGGAGGATTTCACAGCACAGTTATTGTGCATAACAGTTCCTCTTTATTTTTTATTTCTCCCACTGCAGCTCAGCACGTTGACCTTGTTCTCTTTTTCTTTCCATCTCTGTCTGTCTTCCTTCACTCTCTTTTTATGTAATTAATATGCTGTTTGTTGCCATCTTGATTTTTTTTTTTCAACTTGTCATTCTAATGTTGAGTTTGAGTTACCTGGAATGGAAGTGTTTTTGTTTGATGTTTGATGAAAGAGATAATGTGACTTGTCAGAAACCTATGATTAGCTAAGTGAAACAAAAACTCGCCTGCCATTGTTTTGCCTCTCTTTAACCCCTTATTTAACCCCTCAGTGTTCCATGATTGTTTTGTATCCTGGTGATTAGTTGCAGACCTCTACTGTGCAGTGTCAATCTGTTCCTTTTTCCTCTTCGCACTCACTGAAAGTTGGTGTGTCCATCTGTTTCGCACTCACTGTCAGTCACGATTACCCTAATGGAAATCTGCTGATATCTTCAATTAAGAAACATTGTCAGTGTGATATGATGGTTGGCCTGAGGCCTCATATGAAACATGACTCTCCTAGCAGTCTCAACATGATCATGCATTTACTTATCGTTGAGCTCCTAAAACACTACATATTGTGTATGTACAGCTGCTTATATACGTCCAGTATGTATTTGTTTATTTATTGCATGCACTGTGAGCTCTCAGTACTGTTATTGTTTGCCACCTAAAATATATGGTACGTTGTTTAGCATGGCTCTCTTTTATCATGCAAGACGAGTGCTTCGAAAGTGTTACAATTGTAATCAATCAAGAATATTTAAATGCCTTGAAAGAAAGAGTCTCGCCTGCAATGATATCAGATTTGTAGAGAGCACATCAATCAGCCACTAAAATAACCACCTGATATTTAAATTATATTCAAGCACCATATCTATCACTTTTGTCATGGGCAAATATGTTTCACCTGCAATGTAATTGATAAATAATTTCTTATTTTAATTGCTTTTTTTATGGTGACCAAAAAAACAAACACTTTTTTGATGTATTTTTATAACTATGTCACCTGTTTTCTAATATGAGCCCTGATATCGACTTGGCTCCTGGGTGCTTGATAGTGGTGGGGATTCCAGGTGCTTTTCACTTCTATGTGTTATTTTTCTGTATGTCTTACAGCTAACGTCTAGTCTCCCTTGGCAGACCGGTTGCCTTCCACATTAAAAAGTGTTCCGGTATATCTAGGTCTGGGATTTCTGAGACTAGCTAGGGTAGGGGGCGATATACATTTGAAGTCGGAAGTTTACATACACCTTAGCCAAATACATTTAAACTCTGTTTTTTTTTCACAATTCCTGACATTTAATCCTAGTAAAAATTCCCTGTCTTATGTCCGTTACAATCAACACTTTATTTTAAGAATGTGAAATGTCAGAATAATAGTAGAGAAAATGATTTATTTCAGCTTTAATCACATTCCCAGTGGGTCAGAAGTTTACATACACTCAATTAGTATTTGGTAGCCTTTAAATTGTTTAACTTTGGTCAAACGTTTCGGGTAGCCTTCCACAAGCTTCCCACAATAAGTTGGATGAATTTTGGCCCATTCCTCCTGACAGAGCTGGTGTAACTGTCAAGTTTGTAGGCCACCTTGCTCGCACACTTTCAGTTCTGCCTACAAATTTTCCATGGGATTGAAGTCGGGGCTTTGTGATGGCCACTCCAAAACCTTGAGTTCGTTGTCCTTAAGACATTTTGCCACAACTTTGGAAGTATGCTTGGGGTCATTGTCCATTTGAAAGACCCATTTACGGCCAAGCTTTAACTTCCTGACTGATGTTGAGATATTGCTTCAATATATCCACCTAATTTTCCCTGCCTCATGATGTCATCTATTTTGTGAAGTGCACCAGTCCCTCCGGCAGTAAAGCACCCCCACAACATGATGCTGCCACCTCCGTGCTTCACGGTTGGGATGGTGTTCTTCGGCTTGCAACGTCCCCCTTTTCCCTCCAAACATAACGATGGTCATTATGGCCAAACAGTTCCATTTTTGTTTAATCAGACCAGAGGACATTTCTCCAAAAAGTACGATTTTTGCCCCCATGTGCAGTTGCAAACCGTAATCTGGCTTTTTTATGGCGTATTGGAGCAGTGGCTTCTTCCTTGCCGAGCGGCTTTTCAGGTTATGTCGATATTGGACTCGTTTAACTGTGGATATAGATACTTTTGTACCTCTTTCCTCCAGCATCTTCACAAAGTCCTTTGTTCTGGGGTTGATTTGCACTTTTCGCACCAAAGTATGTTCATCTCCAAGAGACAGAACGCGTCTCCTTCTTGAGCGGTATGACTGCTGCGTGGTCCCATGGTGTTTATGCTTGCGTACTATTGTTTGTACAGATGAACGTGGTACCTTCAGGCATTTTGAAATTGCTCCCAAGGATGAACCAGACTTGTGGACGTCTGCAATGTTCTTGGCTGATTTCTTTTGATTTTCTTTCCCATGATGTCAAGCAAAGAAGCACTGAGTTTGAAGGTAGGCCTTGAAATACATCCACAGGTATACCTCCAATTGACTCAAATGATGTCAATTAGCCTATCAGAAGCTTCTACAGCCATGACATAATATTCTGTAATTTTCCAAGCTGTTTAAAGGCACAGTCAACTCAGTGTATGTAATCTTCTGAGCCACTGGAATTGTGATACTGTGAATTATTAAGTAATCTGTCTGTAAACAATTGTTGGGAAAATTACTTGTGTCATGCACAAAGTAGATGTCCAAACCGACTTGCCAAAACTATTGTTCGTTAACAAGAAATGTGTGGTAGTTCAAAAACAAGTTTTAATGACTCAAATCTGAGTGTGTCAACTTCTGACTTCAACTGTATGGTCAGAGGTCCTACAAATGGTAGGTGTTTGTTTTGATGGTCACATTACACCTGTGGGTGCACCAGGGAATTTTCACTTTGTCTAGCTAAGGGGTGGCTTGGTTGTTGAGTAGGGGTGGTGCAATCTATGGTGTATTAAGCATGCATCTAGTAATACATTATTTCTTGGGTGTGCTAAACATTCCCGAGGGAGCTTCAGCACCTAGCAAGTCTCTCTGAAGTCGGCCATACATTACGCAGGCCTGGTCCAGAAACTACTCCAAGCCCTCACTCCTAGCACCAGCCCCTAGGCATTTAATATTGATCTGAAAGAATTGAATAAGGATATGGTATCAGCTCAACTTTGCCCTCTGATCAAAGCATTGCTTTCATAAGGGGGAGGTAAGGGGAAAGTACACAAAAAGATTACTAGGATTAAAGATCAAATTAGATCAATATTTTACAAGATATTAAGGAAGGTTAGATAAAACTTGATTACATGCTCAGGCTCCGACTTGATTAGGATGGCAGCAGTGAGGTAATACAGCACATCGTTGTACTCTTGATCCTTACTGTTTGGCTCAGTTTCAAACCCACTTTCTCTTGAGTCTAGTCCCCCCTACTCACTCCATAATATGCATTCCTGGCAGTGTTGGGTAGGTTACTTTCTAAATGTAATCCATTAGTTACTAGTTACCTGTCAGATTGTAATCCATTATGTAACTTTAAGCTTATTCAAACTCAGTAATGTAATCTGATTACTTTGTTACTTTTAGATTACTTTCCCCTTAAGAGCATAAGAAGAAGACAAAAAAGGATCCATCAAACACATTTGGTGTGTTATCATAGAGGTCTTGGACTTGGTGTGCCTTTTTTCAATGCGGAATTGAATTTCATTGAGAAAACAAAGGTATCAATGTATTTTTTTCCGCAAACATATTTTCTTAATTTAAAAGTAATCCAAGAAGTAATCTAGTTTTTCAAAAGTATCTAACCTGATTTCAATATTCTTGCTTTTTTGTAGTCAGATTACATGTAATTGAATACATGGTTGTGTTTCAGATTATTTTCTGCCTGATAGAATTGAATAGTAAATAGGGTCATTTTGGAGTTGCTTTTGTTGTAAATAAGAATAGAATATGTTTCTAAACACTTCTACATTAATGTGAATGCTGCCATGATTTACGGATAAATGAAAAAGTTTGACGCACAAATATCATACCCCCCCCAGACATGGTAACCTCTCACCATTACAATAAAAGGGGAGGTTAGCATTTTCGGGGGTATGATATTTATGCGTCTGCAACTTTCTCACACATTATTCACAAATAATAAATATTGTAAAATAAAATAAATAGGTAAGTCTGTACTTTAAACACCGTCATTGTACTCGAAATAATACAAAGTTAAAACAACAAAAAATGTCACTGTCCTAATACTTTGAGTTCACTGTGTGTAAATACACTACCAGTCGAAAGTTTGGACACACCTACTCATTCAAGGGTTTTTCTTTATTTTACTATTTTCTACATTGTAGAAGACATTAAAACTTTGAAATAACACATGGAATCATGTAGTAACAAACGTTGTAGTCACCTGGAATTCATTTCAATTAACAGGTGTGCCTTGTTCAAAGTTAAGTTGTGGAATTGGTTTCCATCTTAATGCATTTGAGCCAATCAGTTGTGTTGTAACAAGGTAGGGGTGGTATACAGAAGATGGTCTTTTACCAAATAGGGCTAAGTCCATATCATTGGCGAGAACAGCTCAAATAAGCAAAGAGTAATGACAGTCCATCATTACTTAAAGACATGAAGGTCAGTCAATGCGGAAAGTTTCTTCAAGTGCAGTCGCAAAAACCACCAAGCGCTATGATGAAACTAGCTCTCATGAGGACCGCCACAGAAAAGGAAGACCCAGAGTTACCTCTGCTGCAGAGGATAGGTTTCTAGAGTTACCAGCCTCAGTTCAAGTAACAGACACATCTTAACATCAACTGTTCAAAGGAGACTGTAAATCAGGCCTTCGTGGTCAAATTGCTGCAAAGAAACCACTTCTAAGGACACCAATAATAATAAGAGACTTGCTTGGACCAAGAAACATGAGCAATGGACATTAGACCGGTGGAAATCTGTTCTTTGGTCTGATGAGTACAAATTAGATTTTTGGTTCCAACCACTGTGTCTTTGTGAGACAGAGTAGGTGAAAGGATCATCTCTGGTTCCCACCGTGAAGCACTGAGGAGGAGGTGTGATGGTGTGGGGATGCTTTGCTGGTGACACTGTCAGTCGTTTATTTAGAACTCAAGGCACACTTGACCAGCGATACGCCATACCATCTGGTTTGCGCGTAGTGGGACTAGCATTTGTTTTTAAACAGGACAATGACCCCAACCACACCTCCAGGCTGTGTAAGGGCTATTTGACCAAGAATGACCTTAAAATCAAAGTTTATTTGTCACTAACACCTTACAGTTAAATGCTTACTTACAGGCTCTAACCAATAGTACAAAAAAGGTATTAGGTGAACAATAGGTAAGTAAAGGAATAGAACAGTAAAAAGACAGGCTATATATAGTAGCGAGGCTATAAAAGTAGCGAGGCTACATACCGGTTAGTCAGGCTGATTGAGGTAGTATGTACATGTAGATATGGTTAAAGTGACTATGCATATATGATGAACAGAGAGTAGCAGTAGTGTAAAAGAGGGGTTGGCGAGTGGTGGGTGGCAGGACACAATGCAGATAGCCAGGTTAGCAAATGTGCGGGGGCACTGGTTGGTCGGCCCAATTGAGCTACGTCTTAAAATAATGATGGACTGTCGTTTCTCTTTGTTCATTAGAGCTGTTCTTGCCATAATATGGACTTGGTTTTTTACAAAATAGGGATATCTTCTGTATACCACCCCTACCTTCTCACAACACAATTGATTGACTCAAACGCATTAAGGAAATCAATTCTCAAATTAACTTTTAACAAGGCCCAACGGTTAATTGAAATGCATTCCAGGTGACTACCTCATTAAGCTGGTTGAGAAGACTCAACCATGCCAAGACTGTGCAAAGCTGTCAAGGCAATGGGTGGCTACTTTGAAGAATCTCAAATATAAAATATATTTAGATTTGTTTAACACTTTTTTGGTTACTACATGATTCCATGTTTTATTTTATCATTTTGATGTCTTCAGTATTATTATACAATGTAGAAAATAGTCAAATTAAGAAAAACCCTGGAATGAGTAGGTGTGTCAACCTTTGACTGGTACTGTATATAAACTCAGCAACCCTGTCTTTCAAAGATAATTCATCAAAATCCAAATTGTAAAGGGTTTAAACACTGTTTCCCATGCTTGTTCAATGAATTATAAACAATTAATGAACATGCACCTGTGGAATGGTCATTAAGATAACAGCTTAGGCAATTAAGGTCACAGTTATGAAAACCTTAGGACACTAAAGAGGCCTTTCTACTAACTCTGAAAAACACCAAAAGAAAGATGCCCAGGATCCCTGCTCATCTGCGTGAACATGCCTTAGGCATGCTGCAAGGAGGCATGAAGACTGCAGATGTGGCCAGGGCAATAAATTGCAACGTCCGTACTGTGAGACGCCTAAGACAGAGCTCAGGGAGACAGGACAGACAGCTGATCATCCTCGCAGTGGCAGACCACATGTAACAACACCTGCACAGGATCGGTACATCCGAACATCACGCCTGTGGGACAGGTACAGGATGGCAACAACTGCCCGAGTTACATGTCTGTGGAACTTGTTCAGTTTATGCCTCAGTTGTTGAATCTTGTTATGTTCATACAAATATTTACACATGTTAAGTTTGTTGAAAATTAACGCAGTTGACAGTGAAAGGACGTATCTTTTTTTGCTGAGTTTATATATACACACACACACACATACATACACTGAGCATGCAAACTATTATGAAGACCTGCTCTTTCCATGACAGACTGACCAGGTGAATCCATGTGAAAGCTACGGTATGATCCCTTATTGATGTCACTTTCTTGTTTTCTTTTTACAGAGCGCAAGGAGCACACTCCAACACTCAGACATCATTTCCAAATGAAGCATTTGTGTTTAGTGAGTCCACCAGATCAGATAAGGATGACCAGGGATGTCCTCTTGAGAAGTGTGTGAATTGGACCATTTTCCTGTCCTGATAGCCATTCAAAATCGAACGAGTACTTTTGGGTGCAGGGGAAATGTTCTTGTGTCAAGAACTGGTTTGTTTCCACCAACCGGCCAACTCTACACAAGCGTGGGAAGCATTGGAGTCAAATATGGGCCAGCATCCCCGTGGAACGCTTTCGACACCTTGCCCATGACCCGACGAATTGAGGTTGTTCTGATCACTGTGATCTGCAGAACACAGATCACAGTGAATAACATTGTATTGACAGGGAGGACCTGATCTTAGATAAGCACTCATACTTTGAAACCTTTCATAAATACAGGCCCTGGTTTCTGGGGTAAATCTTGAATCAACAGGACCCCGAACAGCTTCTACCCCCAAACCATAAGATTCTTAAATAGTTAACCAAAGAGCTACCCGGAATATCTGCATTGACCCTTTTTGCACTAACTATTTTGACTTATCACATACTGTACGCTGCTGCTGTTTATTATCTATCCTGTTGCCTTTATCCCTACCTACAATATACAGTGGGGCAAAAAAAGTATTTAGTCAGCCAACAATTGTGCAAGTTCTCCCACTTAAAAAGATGAGGCCTGTAATTTTCATCATAGGTACATTTCAACTATGACAGACAAAATTAGATTTTTTTTCCAGAAAATCACATTGTAGGATTTTTAATTAATTTATTTGCAGACTATGGTGGAAAATAAGTATTTGGTCACCTACAAACACGATTTCTGGCTCTCACAGACCTGTAACTTCTTTAAGAGGCTCCTCTGTCCTCCACTCGTTACCTGTATTAATGGCACCTGTTTGAACTTGTTATCAGTATAAAAGACCTGTCCACAACCTCAACAGTCACACTCCAAACTCCACTAAGGCCAAGACCAAAGAGCTGTCAAAGGACACCAGAAAAAAAATTGTAGACCTGCACCAGGCTGGGAAGACTAAATCTGCAATAGGTAAGCAGCTTGGTTTGAAGAAATCAACTGTGGAAGCAATTATTATGAAATGGAAGACATACAAGACCACTGATAATCTCCCTCGATCTGGGGCTCCACGCAAGATCTCACCCTGTGGGGTCAAAATGATCACAAGAACGGTGAGCAAAAATCCCAGAACCACACGGGGGGACCTAGTGAATGACCTGCAGAGAGCTGGGCCCAAAGTAACAAAGCCTACCATCAGTAACACACTACGCCGCCAGGGACTCAAATCCTGCAGTGCCAGACGTGTCACCCTGCTTAAGCCAGTACATGTCCAGGCCCGTCTGAAGTTTGCTAGAGAGCATTTGGATGATCCAGAAGAAGATTGGGAGAATGTCATATGGTCAGATGAAACCAAAATAGAACTCTTTAGTAAAAACTCAACTCGTCGTGTTTGGAGGACAAAGAATGCTGAGTTGCATCCAAAGAACACCATACCTACTGTGAAGCATGGGGGTGGAAACGTCATGCTTTGGGGCTGTTTTTCTGCAAAGGGACCAGGACGACTGATCCGTGTAAAGGAAAGAATGAATGGGGCCATGTATTGTGAGATTGAGCGAAAACCTCCTTCCATCAGCAAGGGCATTGAAGATGAAACGTGGCTGGGTCTTTCAATGATCCCAAACACACCGCCCGGGCAACGAAGGAGTGGCTTCGTAAGAGGCATTTCAAGGTCCTGGAGTGGCCTAGCCAGTCTCCAGATCTCAACCCCATAGAAAATCTTTGGAGGGACTTGAAAGTCCGTGTTGCCCAGCACCAGCCCCAAAACATCACTGCTCTAGAGGAGATCTGCATGGAGGAATGGGCCAAAATACCAGCAACAGTGTGTGAAAACCTTGTGAAGACTTACAGAAAACATTTGATCTCTGTTATATACCCTTTGTTGGCAATGACAAAGTATTGAGAAACTTTTGTTATTGACCAAATACTTTCCAAATAAATTCATTAAAAATCCTACAATTCTGGATTTTTTTTTCCTCATTTTGTCTGTCATAGTTGAAGTGTACCTATGATGAAAATTACAGGCCTCTCATCTTTTTAAGTGGGAGAACTTGCACAATTGGTGGCTGACTAAATACTTTTTTGCCCCACTGTATGTACTGTACATATCTACTTCAATTACCTCATAGCCCTGCACATAGACCCAGTACTGGTACCCCGTGTATATAGCCAAGTTATCGTTACTCTATGTATTTATTCCTCATTATTATTATTAATATAAAAAAATGTCTCTGCATTGTTGGGAAGGGCCCATAAGTAAGCATTTCACTGTTAGTCCACACCTCTTTAACGAAGCATGTCGCAAATAACATTAGATTTGTTTTGAAAGTCAAACACCCTGTAACCGTTTCAACATTGTCTTTCCTCTCCTCGTGTGAAGGAAGTTGTTTGCATGCTTGAAGGATGTGGTTAAAAGACTGTTCTGATTTCATAGATGGCTAATGGTCTCTACGATTTAATTCTATTTACTCAACTGTGCTCTGTGATTTCATGGGTAATGGTTCTTTGTTGAATTTTCTCTTACTTATGTTCTACTGTTATTTCAAGTCTGCCTCTAGGCCAGATTTGTATGAATGTCAGACATTCTGATCAGAATTTTAAAAGGAAATGAGCCCAGCATGCAATGGGATGATGTATCATTAGTGTTTGTGTGCATGCGTGCATGTGTGTGCTCCCTTGTGCATGTGTGTACTTTCCTGAGTGTGTGTATCTATGTGTACATCTGTGTGTGTTAACAAGAGTGTGTTTACAGCCGTACGTAGCCTAAGTGTGCGTGTGCATAGCTGACTGCCAAAGGTGCAACAGTCCGGATGGCCTAAAATAATGCGAAGGTTCCGGGGAGAGATTGTCATCGTTCTGACATTTGATCACAGCACTATAACGTGATTACATTCATGTGAGCGGACCATCTATATCATTATTGAGTTATCGGCTCAATGAGTCTCTTGTTGTCATCCTACCTTATTAGCTTTTAAATGCCGGTCTGCACATTCTTGAGCCTGTCCATGCCCCTACGACATCCAGATAAGATACAGACCTATGATAATACATATAATGGAAGACTGTGCTGTCTGCCGTGGCTCTTTCTTACATACTGTACGTCCTCCTTTGAGACGTAATATTTCAACCTGACTTTGTAGAGTTATTAGAGACCAAATCGATCCAATTTGTTTGGCTCACCATGAGACAGAATGACGCTGCCTTTGCCTCTGCCCTTGCTTTGAACTCTTCCTTTATAAGCCTGGATATTGTACAGAAATACATAAGTTAGTTGGTGAGTTTCCATATGGCACCCCATTCAACCCGGGCCCATAGGGCTCGGGGTCAAAAGTAGTGCACTGTGTCGGGCCTAGGGTGCCATTTGGGATACACAGGGTTTGTGCCAACCTTCAGTGAGCGGTTGCAAATCCCAAGCATAGTTCTGATTAATTTCACTTGCTCCCCAGTGATGCACACGTAAATTAATATATTTGAATGCAGCTAGTATAAGTATATACATGATTGCATCACGGCACAACTCAAGTGAAATGAGCGATGTAGGCTGCTCAATTATCTTGGTGACAGAGGTTGATGGGAGAGACAATCAATCTCTCTACATTGTACCGTTTCGTGTGTGCTTGTTGTAAGCCTCTTGGGAAAATTAAAAACACATTATAGTTCCCTGGGAGTAGAATCTTAACTTTTGAAAAGCACACAACTTTTTTGCAAAGCTGAACATAAGCAACGCTTATGGCTCTAGCCCTCACCCTCCGATTCAACAGGTCCCAGACGTGCTCAATGGGATTGAAATCCGGGCTTTTCACTGGCCATGGCAGAACACTGACATTCCTGTCTTGCAGGAAATCACGTACAGAACGAGCAGTATGACTGGTGGCATTGTCATGCTGGAGGGTCATGTCAGGATGAGCCTGCAGGAAGGGTACCACATGAGTGAGGAGGATGTCTTCCCTGTAGTGCATAGCGTGAGATTGCCTGCAATGACAAGCTCAGTCCGATGATGCTGTGACACACCGCCCCAGACCATGACGGACCCTCCACCTCCCAATCGATCCCGCTCCAGAGTACAGGCCTCGGTGTAGATAAACGCCTTTCGAAGATAAAGCAAATCCGATCATCACCCCTGGTGAGACAAAACTGCAACTCGTCAGGGAAGAGCTCTTTTTACCAGTCCCGTCTGGTCCAGCGACGGTGGGTTTGTGCCCATGGGCGACGTTGTTGCCGGTGATGTCTGGTGAGGACCTGCCTTGCAACAGGCCTACAAGCCCTCAGTCCAGCCTCTCTGTTCTGTCTCTCTGTAGTGCTGTCTTAGGCATCTCACAGTACAGACATTGCAATTTATTGCCCTGGCCACATCTGCAGTCCTCATGCCTCCTTGCAGCATGCCTAAGGCACGTTCACTCAAATGAGCAGGGACCCTGGGCATCTTTCTTTTGGTGTTTTTCATATTTAGTAGAAAGGCCTCTTTTAGTGTCCTAAGTTTTCATAACTGTGACCTTAATTGCCTACCGTCTGTAAGCTGTTAGTGTCTTAATGACCGTTCCACAGGTGCATGTTCATTAATTGTTTATGGTTCATTGAACAGCATGGGAAACAGTGTTTAAACCCTTTACAATGAAGATCTGAGAAGTTATTTTGATTTCTACGAATTATCTTTGAAAGACAGGGTCCTGAAAAAGGGACGTTTCTTTTTTTGCTGCGTTTATTTGTCAAAACATTACCTACTTTGCTGCATTGAGGTCATAAACACAGAGGAAGAAAAACATTTGGAAACATTTAATTTCAGACATCACAATAAAGGAGGATCTATTTAAATTTCAAGTTATGTTCATTGACTTGAATTTGAAATTGTCTGCTTTAGTTTTTGAAATCACAAGATACATGTTTTGACCCCTGGGTCACAGAAAATTAATGTAGTAGTTTAAGCATAATTTATCACATGTTTTCATCAATGTCTCAGGATATAATAGACAATGGTTTTGGCTTGAATGAGTGAAAGATATTTAACAATCTTTTCCTGCCATTTTAACAATTTATTTTGGATGTAGATGTTTTTGTATTGGAAACTGAATATGTTTGGAAACAACGTTGATGTTGAGCTTAATCATGACATATTTTCAGTAACAGAGTTAATTGTAATGAGTTTCCATAGGGTCCCATCATTCAAAACAGCCACCCATTTCATGTCTGTAAAGGTGCTTAGTCGGGTTCAACCGGTCTCTCAGTCTCACAGTTATGATTATTTAACACCTATTTAACCAACTTATTGCTAATAGGCAACTTTTTAAAACTTTTCTTTTTCTGGAGTTGGAATAGAAAAACTCAAGCCTATTGCATTTTTTATTAGCCTATTTGATTTGACTTCGTTTGGCTCACAAAACCCATGACTCGTAAACAGAGTCCTTTTGGAAATATCAAAACAATAACAAGAGGTGTGGCGGAAGCTTAATGTTGCTGTGTTCTTGAATTAAAGCACTGTGTGCTTTATGGGGACTAATTCCCCCGTGTTGCATGGGAAAGGGTATATTTAGCCAAGTGGTCTCTGGCCTTGTTCAGTAAACAGAAAAATAAAAGTCCTTGGCAGCAGAACAATTGTGGGAATTCGCGGTTCTTGAAGTCAGAGGTCTTTCCTTGGTTCAAGTGTTTAGGACACCGAATAAAGGTTGTCTCCCAAATGGCCCCCTATTGCCTATATAGTCCCCCTATGGGCCATGGTCAAAGGTAGTGCACTACATAGGGGTTAGGGTGCCAATTGGGGCAGGCCAGTTCTCAAAGGCTACTGGTTGAAATGCCCCATTTAGAACTGCTATAAGTCTTTGTATGTGTGACAACCACTGCTCTAGGCTAGGGCAATATTCAGCCCAAACGTTATGGTTAGAAACAAGATTTATGCTTGGCTTGGTCAAATGTGCAGTACTGAGACCCTCACTTGACACTGGAATGTTTCTCATAGGCTACTAACATCTGGAGGAGAAATTAGAGTGTACTGTAGTAATCCCCCAGGGTGTCTCTCTCTCCCCCTCTCGCTTTTGTGCTCTCACGCTCTCTCATTTTCCCTCTCTCCCTTCCTCTCTCTTGTGCTCAGTCCCTCTTCCCTCCCATTTTAACCTCTCCCTCTCAAACTCTGCCACTCCCTCTCTCATTCCACTCCCTTTCCCTCTTGCATGGGTCAAACACAGGGTTGGTTTGCTTCCTCGGTCAAGTGGAACCCCACAGTGATGCTGCATGTGAACATCAATGGCAAGCAACCCACCACTTGCTGTGATCAAGTCTATGATTTCGCTCAAATCTCAGTTGAGGACGACCCTTAACTGGGCTGCTGTTTGTCTGATCGGCCATGACCTAGAAAATTCCTCTTCCATTTTGATATCTCTTTCACGGACAATGGTTTCAAACATTGAAGCTCTTAGGAATGACGGGGGCCTGCTCTGAGCACTTAGTTATGTGAGGAGTTCCAGTGATCAGTGAGTTGAAAATGTGGGTGGCTGTTTCTTTAGGACATTGAGTTGAGGACAGGAAGTTCGTGAGGACACAAATATATTTTTTTAAATACATTTGTAAAGCGTGTTTTATTTTTAAAGAATAATCTCAAAATGCATAAAATAAAAGATGAACAAGAAAATGTGTTTAATATACAGCCAAATGTATTAGCACCCTTGCACGTTTCTTAAATAATTCCCTATTTCTCCTTAAATACATTGATCTGGACAAAAAAGGTTCTCCACATCTTATTGGATTTTCAACATTGCAGAACCAATTGTTATTAGCGAAACTTAAAAACAAAATTATTGGCAACACAGAGCTAGTACTTAGATTGTACTAAGGTCAAGATTGCTGCAGACCAATGCTTCTTCAAATCAAATTGTATTCGTCACATACACATGGTTAGCAGATGTTAATGCGAGCGTAGCAAAATGCTTGTGCTTCTAGTTCCAACTATGCAGTAATATCTAACAAGTAATCTAACAAATTCACAACAACGACATTATACACACAGACACACAAATGTATGGGATGGAAAGAATATGTACATTTAAATATGGATGAGCGATGGCATGCAGAATAGGCAAGATGCAGTAGATGGTATAGAATACAGTATATACAGTCGTGGCCAAAAGTTGAGAATGACACATTAATTTTCACAAAGTCTGCTGCCTCAGTGTCTCTAGATATTGTCAGATGTTACTATGGAATACTGAAGTATAATTACAAGCATTTCATAAGTGTCAAATGCTTTTATTGACGATTACATGAAGTTGATGAAGAGTCAATATTTGCAGTGTTGAACCTTTTTCAAGACCTCTGCAAATCCGCCCTGGCATGCTGTCAATTAACTTTTGGGCCACATCTGATGGCAGCCCATTCTTGCATAATCAATGCTTGGAGTTTGTCAGAATTTGTGGGGTTTTCTCAATGGGATTAAGGTCTGGAGAGTTTCCTGGCCATGAACCCAAAATATTGATGTTTTGTTCCCCGGGCCACTTAGTTATCACTTTTGTCTTATGGCAAGGTGCTCCATCATGCTGGAAAAGGCATTGTTCGTCATCAAACTGTTCCTGAATGTTTGGGAGAAGTTGCTCTCGGAGGATGTGTTGGTACCATTCTTTATTCATGGCTGTGTTCTTAGGCAAAATTGTGAGTGAGACCACTCCCTTGGCTCAGAAGCAACCCCACACATGAATGGTCTCAGGATGGTTTACTGTTGGCATGACACAGGACTGATGGTAGTGCTCACCTGGTCTTCTCCGGACAAGTTTTTTTCCAGATGCCCCAAACAATCGGAAAGAGGATTCATCAGAGAAAATGACTTTACCCCAGTCCTCAGCAGTTCCAATCCCTGTACATTTGCAGAATATCAGTCTGTCCCTGATGTTTTTCCTGGAGAGACGTGGCTTCTTTGCTGCCCTTCTTGACACCAGGCCATCCTCCAAAAGTCTTTGCCTCACTGTGCGTGCAGATGAACTCACACCTGCCTACTGCCATTTCTGAGCAAGCTCTGTACTGTACTGGTGGTGCCCCGATCCCTCAGCGAAATCAACTGTCCTGGAGCTTGCTGGACTTTCTTGGGCTCCCTGAAGCCTTCTTCACAACAATTGAACCACTCTCCTTGAAGTTCTTTATGATCCAATAAATGGTTGATTTAGGTGCAATCTTACTGGCAGCAATATCCTTTCCTGTGAAGCCCTTTTTGTGCAAAGCATTGATGACGGCATGTGTATCCTTGCAGGTAACAGTGGTTGACAGAGGAAGAACAATGATTCCAAGCACCACCCTCCTTTTGAAGCTTTCAGTCCGTTATTCGAACTCAATCAGCATGACAGAGTTATCACCAGCCTAGTCCTCGTCAACACTCACACCTGTGTTAACGAGAGAATCACTGACATGATGTCAGCTGGTCCTTTTGTGGCAGGGCTGAAATTCCATGGAAATGTTTTTGGGGGGATTCAGTTCATTTGACACTTTAAAATGAATTACAATTTGTTTGATCACTCTTCATAACATTCTGGAGTATATGCAAATTGCCATCATTCAAACTGAGGCAGCAGACTTTGAAAATTAAATTTGGGTCATTCAAAACTTTTGGCCACGACTGTACATATGAGATGAGAAATGTAGGATATGTAAACATTATTGAAGTGTAGTTATTTAAAGTGACTTGTGATACCTTTATTAAGTCCATGCTCTATGCGCGTGATGGCTGGTTAATTAACAGTCTCATGGCCTTGAGATTAGAAGCTAGAAGCTGTAGCCATCAATGAGCATACTACAACTTTCTACTGGCAAGCTGGCCCACTCTTCAGTTGCAAACTGCTCCAATTCTTCAATGTTTGAGGGGTGCCTTTGACAAACTGCTGTTTTCAAATCTTGCCCTAGGTTTTTGATGGGATTCAGATCTGTACATTGCTGGCCACTCCAGAACAGCCAGCATCTCTTCTTGAACCATTCCTGGGTGTTTTTTTATGTGTGTTTGGAGTCGTTGTCCTTCTGCTGAAGAGTGGGCCAAGTTGCTCGTAAAAAGATGCAGCAAGCCTAGTGATGGCTAGAGAAATCATTTGTCTGCAGTGGATTAAGGCTGTTCCACCAAGTAAAAGACTACCATAAAAAACAACAAGCAAAGTCTAGGAGGAAAAAGTAGCTCAGCTGATAGAGATAAGTCTTAATGCCTGCTTTAAAAGCCCCAACAGTTTGAGCTGCCCTGAGATTGTCAGGAAGGGAGTTCCAAAGGTTCAGTGTGTGGCTAAGTTGAAGATAAAATGCTAAGACAAGACGATTATAATATCCCATAACATAGTTGCATAAGTAAGGAGGAATTCTAAACAAAGGGACCAGCTATTCTACTAAGCAACGGAGCTGGTCCCATGAATCTGTTTATTTTCAAACGCTTGTGCATGGAGTTATATGGCTGTCCTGACCTTGGTATTTTCAACCTAGGTGTGTGGGAGCAAAAGACCTTACCACACTTCCAGCCTGGCTGTAGTTTTTGCATTGTTGCGTAGATTGCATTCTAGTTGACACCTGATGGACACAGTTAGCTAGAGAACTGTACAAGTTATTTAGGTCATAGATTGTAAATTGGTATATGGTAAGCAAGAAACAGACAATTCCAAGGTTGACCATTTCCACCTAGTCATATTTTCACCATGCTTCTATATAAAAATATGTTATGGGCAGATATGAGCTTGGATATTTCTTTGCAAAACGTGACAGTACACCAGTCTATGTTATTGACAGCTATCAGCTACAAGGTCCATTATATTTGACCTGATTTCCAAACAGACACCAGTTTTCGTGGAGATACAGATCTAATTTAACCCCCATGGGGTGTATCTGCTTTAAGAGAGATTGGCACGACACCACTGCATGATTAAAAGAGGGGTTTTGTCCATCTCTATCCTGTAACCCCTGCAACCCAAATTACTGTCTTCGCTCACATCAAGAACACCCTCTCCCAATCTGTTGCCCCTCTATCCACTAAGAAGATTTCAACATGTCAGAAAATGCAAACCCCTCAGATCAACCGCACCGAATCACACTGAATATTCTAGACTTATTAAGGCCAAACTAAAAAACTAAGTTCTGAGTAGTGGTAATTACGTGAAAGAAATATAATGAAGAATTCCCACAAGGGAATACAATTATAAGCAGATCCATTCTTGATAAAGATCTGTGGCTAAAAGGAAGAATTGTGTAAAGGAGGGGATTTGCAATGTAATGACAGATGATTATTCAAACTCTTAATCGAGCTGAAAATGTTGCACTCAACTTACTCTTGAAGCACTGCGACAAAGTAAATAACCACACCATGTGGTTCATCAAAATACACATCCCTGGTCCCAAGTGTCCCGCTATAGGGAATAGTGCTGATCCCACATAAGAGCTCTCTGTTGTGTATGTGGTCTTTATTCAGTCTTAACTTTACACACCACAAGCCTTTTGTGTACTTAACGTTACACACTCACTCTTCATGTGATCTACTTTTAGCCAGTGTGTAGACTCTGTGGGCTCTAACTTTTCTAGTAGTAGACTACACATTTGTGTAGGCTACTGTAACTTTAGAACACACCTCAACTCTAATGTGGGATATGGCAATTCTGATATCACGGGATGATAATCTGTATAATTACATGCAACAAGTTGTAAAATATGCGCAGTCCATAACAAGACAATGGTACTGGTAGAATATATAAAAAAATCAACACTACACATTTTATAACCTTACTGAATCAGTCGTAACGTTAATATGCTTTATGCTTGCTTGCTCGTGTAAATTGTGTTAAAAATGGGAAGACGTTATGGTTTAATCATGTTTAAGTCTCCTAATAGTTTTGAATGTGTTTGTTAATCTGTCCCACCCAGGGCACTTAGTTGCCATTTTTTGACATCTGTTATAATGTAATTATTACTGCACTAGCTGGCAAGCTGATGGTTTGGAGGCAAATGTACACTATGCTGCTTCTTTTCTTCTCATTACAAGTTTTACAGCTGTTTCCATATGTTAGATATAGGGTTACAGTGGGTTTATAAATCTGTTTAGCTGGATATCATTGCAAATTAAATTATTTATGGGATTAACAGAAAATTGCAGATTTTGTATTTCTGCATGGTGCATTTTGCAACCGTAATCAAAGTGAAAAACAAAATGGTGGTGTATTACTCAGACATCTCCAGCTCAGAGCAGATTGGATACTCAGCAGGATTTATTCCTAACACATCTGTGACATCAGTATGCCTAAATTCAGGGCGGCAGGTAGCCTAGTTGTTAGAGCGTTGGACTAGTAACCGAAAGGATGCTAGATTGAATTGGGTGATTTGGGTGGGCATTGTTGGCCGGGTATGATTCCCAATCAGAGGCAGCTGTCTATCATTGTCTCTGATTGGGGATCATACTTAGGCAGCCTTTTTTCCCCACCTTAGTTTGTGGGATCTTGATTTTGTATAGTTACTGTGTAGCCTGCAGAACATTAGATATATATAAATAAATGTATTTTTTTGGTGTTCATCAAATAAAGAAAGATGTACGCTTACCACGCTGCACCTTGGTCTACTCATACCAACAATGAAAGTGACAAGGCAGTTAACCTACTGTTCCTAGGCTGTCATTGAAAATAAGAATATGCTCTTAACTGACTTACCTAGTTAAATAAAGGTGAAATAAAAAAATACTAACACACACACACACACACACACACACACAGAGAGAGCATTTGTGACTGACTTTTTTTTGACTATGTTTACTGACATCGGTCATATTCAGTGGGTGTTGGGCATTCATAAATTCATCAGTAATTATGTGCTCTAGCACATTGACAGGACTGTGTTCTGAAATCGGAGTAGATAGCCAGAGTGAATGTGAACGCAAGAGATATGCTATTTAGATAACAATCGTTCATCATATTTAGCTAGCAAAGCTATTCACATTTGTTGCTAGCTAACCAAATGACATCTGCATCTCTAGCTGTGTAACTACCAAACAACAATACAAGAGGAAAAAGTCAGTCACATCCACTTCTCCAATGACATGACATCTTCCTAGCAGCTAGTTGTTAGCTTGCTACATCAATAGATATGCTAGCACATTAGCAAAGTTATGACTAACTTGTGATCATTGCCCTTGCTAGTTTGATTGACATTCCCAGCCTTTCCCAGACATTCCCAAGTTAAATTAGTCCGTTTTTGCCCAAAATATTGAGTCATTATAAGTGAAACAGTGTGTCTCGTATGGAGGCAGCAAACAATGTACCAGGCCAGCTGTGATTAACAACCTGATAGAAATATGTTTTGGACCGCCAAGAATGCCTTAGTGTTTGTCATGGAATTTTGAAGCAAATAAAACTTAAAGTTTTGTAGCATAAACTTTGAATTGTATATTTTGTACTGATATTATGAGTCTGTTTGTTTCATATTTGCAAAGTTGTTAAAACGCTGTCACCCTTAAGGGACAATCGACAAGGGGCTACAACGTGGAATATGTGAATTGACCTTCCACAGAGTTGCATTATTTTCCAGAGAATTCATAGAGCCCCTCATTGATTATCCCTTTTATACCATTGCTATAATTTAACACATTTGCTGCTAGAAATGTGTTCAACATCCACTGAAGTAGCTAGCAAGTTTACTATACTGAACAAAAAATATAAAACGCAACATGCAACAATGTCAACGATTTCATTTAAGGAAATCAGTTAATTGAAATAAATTCATTAGGCCCTAGTCTATGGAGTTCACATGATTGGGCAGGGGTGCAGTCATGGTGGCCTTGGAGGGCATAGGCCCACCCACTTGGCAGCCAGGCCCACCCACTGGAGAGCCAGGCCCAGCCAATCAGAGTTTTTCCAAACCAAATGACTTTATTACAGTCAGAAATACTCCTCAGCACCCCCTTTGTTCAGTGTAGATAGCTACAGTACTGACATTAGTTGCCTTGGTAACTAAACAAAAAGATTTGATTGTTTAGCTAACCAAACAATCAGTCCTAGCTTGCTGTTGTGAAAATCAAATTCAATAATGCCACAAATGTTTTCAATTCGACTTTTGCTTTCAAAAGCAGCTCAAACATAGAACATGTAAGAATTAAGTATAGCTATTGAAATCTCCCGTGCTGATATACCATGCGTTATAGGAAAATAATGTATGCTCTAGAATGCCCTTCAAGCTAATCAGAAACGAGGATTCAACAATTCCATGGTAGAATTAATCAATAAGGCCTGAGGGGGTGTGGTATATGGACAATATACCACGGCTAAGAGCTGTTCTTATGCACAACGCAACACAGAGTGCCTGGACACAGCCCTTAGCTGTGGTGTATTGTCCATATATCACAAACCCCCAAGGTGCCTTAATGCTATTATAAAGTGGTTACCAATGTAATTAGAGCATTAAAAATAAATGTTTTGACATACGTGGTATTTGTCTGATATATCACGGCTATCAGACAATCAGCATTCAGGGCTTGAACCACCCAGTTTATAATGAAATAATAACTTTAAATATTTGCATAAAGGTGATGTTTTCCTTGATCATTCATTATAAGTTTGTCCAGAGAATCTATTGTTGCAACAATATTTTAGATGTATATATATTTTATGTTTTATGTACAAGATGTATATTTGAATAGATTACTCTTAATATAGAATATCAGTAGTATTCTTCTGAATATGGCACCGGAGGGGATGGCTGCCGTTTTATTAACCAACAGTGATATTTTGTTTGTAACTTATTTCGTACATAATGTTGCTGCTACTGTCTCTTATGACCGAAAAGAGCTTCATCAGAACAGGGGGGTCTGTGCATATTTGTAAACAACAGCTGGTGCACGAAATCTAAGGAAGTCTTTAGATTTTGCTCGCCTGAAGTATATATTGTAATAAATTGCAGGCCACACTACTTGCCTAGAGAGTTTTCAGGTATACTTTTTGTGGCTGTTTATTTACCACCACAGACAGATGCTGGCACTAAGACCGCACTCAGTCAGCTGTATAAGGAAATAAGCAAACAGGAAACCACTCACCCAGAGGCAGCACTCCTAGTGGCCGGAGACTTTAATGCAGGGAAACTTAAATCAGTTCCACCAAATTTCCATCAACATGTTAAATGTGCAACCAGAGGGAAAAAAAATCTAGATCACCTGTACTCCACACACTGAGACGTTTACAAAGCCCTCCCTCGCCCTCCATTTGATAAATCCGACCACAACTCTATCCTCCTGATTACTGCTTACAAGCTAAAATGAAAGCAGGAAGCACCAGTGACTCAGTCTATAAAAAAAGTGGTCAGATGAAGCAGATGCTAAACTAGAGGACTGTTTTGCTAGCTCAGACTGGAATATGTTCCAGGATACTTCCGGTGGCATTGAGGAGTACACCACATCAGTCACTGGCTTTATCAATAAGTGCATCGATGACATCATCCCCACAGTGACTGTATGTACATACCCCAACCAGAAGCCATGGATTACAGGCAATATTCACACTGAGTTAAAGGGTAGAGCTGCCGCTTTCAAGGAGCGGGACTCTAACCTGGAAGCTTATAAGAAATCCTGCTATACCCTCCGACGAACCATCAAACAGTTAAATCGTCGATACAGGACTAAGATCGAATCGTACTACACCAGCTCCACGCTCGTCGGATGTGGCAGGGGTTGCAAACTATTACCCACTACAAAGGGAAGCACAGCAGAGAGCTGCTCAGTGACACACTAAGTAACTTCCATGCTCGCTTCGAGGCAAGTAACACTGAAACATGCATATGAGAGCTGTTCCGGACAACTGTGTGATCACACTTTCCGCAGCCGATGTGAGTAATACCTCTAAACCGGTCAACATTCACAAGGCCGCAGGGCCAGACGGAATACCAGAACAACTGGCAAGTGTCTTCACTGACATTTTCAAACTCTCCCTGTCTGAGTCTGTAATACCAACATGTTTCAAGCAGACCACCATAGCGCCTGTGCCCAAGGACACTAAGGTAACCTGCCTGACTACCGACCCGTAGCACTAACGTCTGTAACCGTGAAATGCTTTGTAAAGCTGGTCATTCATCTAGTCAAATACTATTCACATTGCCCCCCCCCCCCTCCACACCACTGCCACTCTGTTGTCATCTATGCATAGTCACTTTATTTACCTCTACCTACATGTACATGTACTACCTCAACTAACCGGTGCCACCTGTATATAGTCCCCCTATTGTTATTACAATAGACTGCATCATCTGTGGATCTGTTGGGGCGGTATGCAAACTGGAGTGGGTCTAGGGTTCCTGGGATGATGGTTTGGTGCAGCATTTCTCAAGTATAAAAATGTGTGTTGATTTGTCTTGTGTAAGCAAATGTGTTGTGTGAACAAAGTTGGAGCTGCTGGGCGGGTCTGTTTCATTGTCTATGCAATTGGATAGTGGGCAAATGGACATCAAAACCCAACCTTCAAATACCCATTGTGATGCACGGATGTTCCAAACTTTGTTTTAGATGAGACTGACCAAAATTATCCTATTTACACTTTACACGTGGTCAATTTTGTCACTATGCCATCTGTGGAAGCAAGTCAAAATATTCACACACACACCGGTGTGGAAGGCCCTCCGAAAATGTCATTTTCATTCTCTCTTATTCTGTCCTCTCCCTTGACATTCTCCATCCCATCCCATCCTTCAATACTCCACATCTTTTTAAGACTTAAGTCTCCCATCAACTCAAGGTAATTGCAGTTCCATCTATGTATTGTAATATATCATATAGCATCCATCAGAACATGTACCATTAACTTCTCCTGTCAGCTATGTAGTGAGAGTGCCCAGGATGAAGTTTGAGAAACCCTGGGTTACATATTGAAACTGGCATCTTACATTATACTTTTTTTTTAAAGGAAAACGTTGAAATTAGGTTTCATCTGAAGTAATTTGTTGGTCCCACATTGTCTGATCCTAACTGATCAAACTGCTCTATTTCTACACTGATACAAGGCTGTAAGAAATATGATTTGTTGGTCTTTTCTTATCTTTGAGGGCTTTTAGAGGGTAAGAGTCCTCCTCTCTAACTTTAGGATTTTTTTTAACCTTTATTTAACCAGGTAGGCCAGTTGAGAACAAGTTCTCATTTACAGCTGCGACCTGGCCAAGATAAAAACATAGCGGTGCGACAAAAACAACACATGGTTACACAAACGTACAGTCAATAACAAAAGAAAAGAAAAATAGAAAGATCTATGTACAGTGTGTGCAAATGTAGAAGAGTAGGGAGGTAGGCAATAAGTGGTGTAGTATATGGAGTGGTGGGTGGTATATGGGGCTTTGGTGATATAGTGACATGTAAACAACCTAACCAGCTTTGCTAGGGTAAGTAAAATGGTCAGTGAGGTGTTCTCTCATTTGTGTCTGGAAGTAGCTAGCTAGCAAGCTAGCCAACTTTAGCCAGTTAGCTTGGGTGCTTGGTTGGACATTGGCAGCAAGCTGCAGAAGGGCGAGCAGGCTATCCGTGCAATTTTGATGGCCAACTAACTGAAAAACTTAGAGGGTTTACCTAAAGTTAGATTTGAGCTCATCTTGCCCTGGATCGCATTAGTTGTTGATCTTTTTGTTGTTGATGTGTATATAGGGAAATATAGTCTACCTTTTTTTTTTTTTTTTGATCAATAGGACTATAAAGTTCCCAAACGTAAGAGGACTCCCATGGCATTTAGCTACACATTTGCAGAAATCAATTAGTGTATTTTGTGGCTTTTGCCAAATGTGTTCTATTGATCTAAAGTCACGTTGTTGCAACTGCCTGTAAACACACAGTCCAGTTCAAAGTGATCAATGGCAAATGGCTTGTTTGCATATATGCCTACCGTAGCTCTGATTGGCTATGGCTCACCGGTCTGCGTAGACTCCGGTCCATAACAAGACAGATGTTTTTATTAGGTTGTCTATTAATCGTCATAACGCACGGCTGTTTCCCACTTCATATTGCTGTAGAATTTTCACAAATGCCTTAGTGTACGTAATTCCCAAACATTCAAAAACTGTATGAAAATGTGAAAATGACCATATCTATGTGTTCGTTTGTCAGAAATGGTTACAAAAAGTGTCATATTCCTCCTGGGGGTGTATATAAACAGATTTGAATAAGATTTCATGTTGATTAAATGCTGTCAGTTCCACAATAAATTTGGTTCAATATGGGGAAATAGTACATTTTCCAGAATGCATTAGTTTAACTCTCAAGTTGACCCTAAAGCCTTCACAAAGAAGCCAAACAAATAAAATGGTTGGTGGAAATAAATTGCTATTCTAATGACTAAGCTTAACTCTTGGGAAAAAAAAAAATCCCGTTTTAAACGGGATATTTTGTCAGGAAAAGATGCTAGAATATGCATATAATTGACAGCTTTGTATAGAAAACACTAACGTTTCCAAAACTGTAAAGATAGTCTGAGTATAACAGAACTGATGTTGCAGGCGAAAGCCTGAGAAAAATCCAATCCGGAAGTGCCCCTGGTTTTGAAAGCACTTGCGTTCCAATGACTCCCTATTCAGCTGTGAATGTACCATCAACGAGCTTACGCTTTTTACGTATTCCCCAAGGTGTCTACAGCATTGTGACGTAGTTTTACGCATTTTCTGTTGAAGAATAGCCGTATGGGGGCACATTGCGTAAGTGGTCACATGGTGGCTCCGAGAGAGATTCTCGCATAAAATAGAGGTAGCCATTACGGTAGCCATTACTCCAATCGGTCCAAAGAGAAAAAGGAATTGTCCCGATGGATATATTAACGATTAGATATTAGAAAAACACCTTGAGGATGGATTCTAAACAACGTTTGCCATGTTTCTGTCGATATTATGGAGCTAATTTGGAATATTTTTCGGAGTTGTGGTGACCGCAATTTCCGGGCGATTGCTCAGCCAAATGTGAACAAACGGAGCTATTTCGCCTACAAAAATAATCTTTTGGGAAAAAAATTAACTTTGGCTGTCTACCTGGGAGTCTCGTGAGTGAAAACATCCGAAGTTCATCAAAGGTAAACAATTTCATTTGATTGCTTTTCTGATTTCCGTGACAAGGTTGCCTGCTGCTAGCAAGGCATGATGCTATGCTATGATAAATTACAAATGCTTGTCTAGCGTTGGCTGTAAATCGTATTTTGAAAATCGGAGATGTCAGGGTGATTAACAAAAGGCTAAACTGTGTTCCAATATATTTCACTTGTGATTTTCATGAATAGGAAGATTTTCTAGGAAGATTTGTCCGTTGCGTTATGCTAATTAGTGTCAGATTATGACAACGGTTCCGTTCATGGGATGGGGTGTCACTACAGGTTAAAAAGAGTATATTTAAAAAAATCCAGAGAAAAGCAATATTCTTTGGTATCTGGAAGAGTGACCTGTTAGATTCAATGAAACTTCATGTTCTGTGTGATGTGGCCAATTAAATTTGAATTTCAACAACAAAAAAATCTTTGAGCACAACCCTGCTGTACAGACACTGTTTCGGAATGCATAGGTGATTTATATATATTTTTTAAATCGGGCAGGTTAAAGGGATAGTTCAGCCAAAATTGATGTTTGGGTCAAATTCCTCTTACCTTGAGTTGTGTCTTTAGGCTTGCAGTGCAGCTATGCTAACACTGGTACCATGGATTACAGATTTTTGGGGGACAATGCTAATCATGCTAACTCTTGGCTGTGGCAAAAGTAAACAGATTATTGTGGATACTGTCACTACTGGCCTACAGACACAATTCAAGGTAAGAATAATATAACCCAAATTGTGGATTTAACTATCCCTTTAATCGTAGATTTATATTGAGCTGCTTGTTTTCTTGACTAGGGCATCAAGACCCAAGGGTCATTGAATAGGAAACAAAATGTAAAACATACTTAAAAAGGGGGTGTGGGCACAAAAGCATGGCTCAAAATCTAAACCTGACTAGTCAGAAACTTAGATCAAAATCAATCAACTCAGATCAAAATAGATCTGTGGTGACGAGAGGGGTGAATGATAGGGTAAATTGTTCCTTGTTCATAAGGAATGTATCTATTATTTTTTAAACTTATTATCAATATTATGAATTGACTGACCATTGAACAGCAGGAAATCTTAGACTGTGCTTAAAAAAAATAATTGTGAGTACACTGTAGTAAGTCTCATTTTCAGTAACTTGAACATATGATTTCAGTGGTCATACAATTTATTTTATTGTTCGTGTTCAATACACCTCAGAATTTACAAGATGTCCTGTTCCAGGGTTTGGTTTTTCCATTTATGTTTTGAGGGTGGACTTTAGCTCGTTAGCATGTGGGGGTGCACCGATTGGTGTCACCTCATTCATCAGTATGTGTTACACCTGTGCTGGTTGCCTTCTCTTTTCGTGGGAAGGCGTTTCACCTGTGCTGGCCCAGTAGCCTTTTAAGAGTGGCTGGCCCAGCGCTCCACTTTTTTTGAGAGATATGGCGGGTTAACGTCTTTAGTTGGCGCTCACTATTTTGAGGTCTAGACAAACAATCCTTTATTTGATTTTCCCTGTTTTTGCTTCACTCTGCCTTTTCAGTTTGCTTCCTTTTTAAAGTTGTTGGTTTTTCTTGTGTTTTCTTTTCTTTTTTTCTAAAAGTCAACTTTTAGTGGACACCCCCCATGAGTGTCTTTCAGAATCCATCCTTAAACCCCACCTGTTTTGGTTGTTAGTGACTCTTTGTTAGTTCCACCTTCTTGAAGCGACATTATTTGGTTTTCTTGCTGGAGAACATAACAAAACTGGGGCTCGTCTGGGATACTGTTTCCCATGAGTATGGTAGTCACTCTATTCATCTACTCTGAAGCTCTGTGGTCCCTAGATATAAATACACGTTTCAGTAGTTTGTCGCTGACCTCCACCTTGAGGGGTTATAAGATTGCTTATAGAACTTTCAAAATGATTTCACCAAACAGGCTAATAAAATAAAGCCATGTACTTGTTGGAAGCATTTGTGGAAAACCCTACATGTGAGATATTGTATAAAAATGTAGAAAGGCGAATCTGCTCGTCATTTCAAAGCATTATGACATCAAGGTGACATCTGGCGACGCAAAAGCAGTAGTCCGAGTTCATCTTCCCGGAGAGGGAGGTTGGTGAAAAGGGCGATACGGGTAGTAGAGTACATCTCGTAGACGTGCAACTAAGGGCAAAGCTGGAGCAACAGAAATTAGGGCTCGAGCACAAGGAAAGAGATCGTGAGGAGAGATGCGGGCAACATAAATTAAAGTTGGAGCACAGGGAAAGCTAACATGAGTGTGCAGCCAAACAAGAATGTGCGCGTGCCATTCTGTTAAAAAAATATGGAGCTGGAAGCGTTACAAAGGGAGATCTGTAAGCACTCTGAATCCAGTCAGGCCATCCTGCACACTGGAACTTGGTCGAAGCTGACTTGTACCGCCTTTCAAAGAAAAGGAGGTGGATGTATATTTTACTCTGAGCGGATTGCCGCATCCCTGAAATGGCCGAGAGATACTTCTGGTCATGTAGTGTATGTGGACACCTGCTCATCGAATGTCTCACTCCAAAATCATGAGCATTAATATAGAGTCCCCCCTTTGCTGCTGTAAAAGCCTCAACTCTTCTGAGACGGCTTTCCGCTAGATGTTGGAACGTCGCTGCAGGGACTTGCTTCTGCAGGGACTTGTAGTGTGTTGCAACCGAGGACAGACAATTTTAGCGAGCTACGTGCTTCAGCACTTGGAGGTCCCGTTCGGTGAGCTTGTGTGGCCTACCACTTCCTGGCTGAGCCGTTGCTGCTTCCTAGACATTCCCACTTCACATTAACAGCACTTACAGTTGACCGGGACAGCTCTAGCAGGGCAGAAATTTAATAAACTGACTTTTTGGAAAGGTGGCATCCTATGACGGTGCCACGTTGAAAGCTCTTCAGGTTATTTATTTGTATTTTTTTTAAATGTACCTTTATTTAACTAGGCAAGTGAGTTAAGAACAAATTCTTAACAAATTCAGGGTCAGAACGACAGGTTTATCCCAGCTCAGGGATTCGATCTTGCAACCTTTCGGTTTCTAGTCCAACGCTCTATCCACTCGGCCACCTGCCGCCCCAGTACAGGCCTTTCTACTGCCAATGTTAATCTATGGAGATTGCATGCCTGTGTACTCGATTTTATATACCTGTCAGCGACAAACGTGTATTTGGTCAGTGTTCCTCCAAAGTGTTATTGTGGAAAGTGTGCACAGCTTTCTCTTGACCAGAGTTCAGATTATAATACTGTTAAACTTCTGTCCTTTAGGCTTACGAGGTGGTCCTAGAGGCATACAGGCAACAGTTCCAGAAATGACGAAAGACAGAATCACAAAGCCATGTTGAGTTTGCAAGAGAACAAGCATGTCTTTTTAATCAGTGTGGTTCTCAAGACATCAGGGACCTTGAGCAACTCATACTTCTCAAGCAGTTCAAGAATTGCCTTCACGGAGGGGTCGTGACCTACATTTATGAGCACAAGGATCTCTTGAGAAAGCTGCAGTTCTTGCAAAAGAGTTTGTGTTCAAACAAAGCACACAGTAGTTATCCCTATGCAAAAAAAACAATCCAGAGAAATCACCTCCTACTGCAATATTTCAGTCAATTTCTATAGTGCCCAAAGAGATCTGCAGAAAACTATTTGTCATTACTGCTGTGAGAAAGGACAAGCTATCTCTGTGTCCCAAGTTGAAACAAAAAAATGAGAGATCGCTTTCTTCTTGTGGGAGCATTCCAGCCTGTCAAGTCTATGGTTGAGATTGCGGTCTCTCTGAAACAAGATTTTGGATCAGATATGTATGAACCCTTTGTGTCAGACGAATTAATGTCGCAGCAGAGTGGCAATGTTGTTGAGCAGCCGGTGAACATACTGCGAGACACTGGGGCAGCCCAGTCCTTCATTCTGGAGGATATATTTTGTCTGACACTTCAGCAACTGGTTACAGTGTGTCCGAACAAGGCATGGAGAAAGGTGCATGGAAGTTTCTTTGTATAACGTGGAACTCGAGCCTGATCCTATTTCTGGTTCCGTTGTCGTTGGAGTGAGGCCAAGTCTACAGGTGAAGGGAGTCTCGTTTATTTTGGAAAACAATTTGGCTAGGAACCCAGAGTAGAGGAACCTGATGGGTTATTGGAAAAGTACCCGAGAGTGTTCCCAGTGTGTGCCGTTACACGTGCCAGGTCTAAGAAAGTCGCTGGGATCAAGTCTTGTGTTGAGTAGGATGAGAGAGTGATTCCACGATGGTCGATCTGTCCGAGATGTTTGTGGGCGATCATGATTTCGCTAAACTTCGTGAGATGACCTCTCCTTTGAAAACCCCAAAGGTGAGCGATGTCTAGGAAGCAGCTGATTGCTGAAAAGAGTAAAGATGTTTCCCCATCCCCTCTTTTTGCTGAGATACATCCAGAGGAGTTTATGAAGTTTGTGTGGGTTTTATAAGATTCCTCATTATCTAATGAGGAAATGGCGTTCTCGCGCCCTTCTGGGCAAGAATACCGGTCCAGTGTATCTCAAATGGTCATTCCAGTTACACTTCAAAAAGAGATACTTAGGTTGGCTCCAAATGGTAATATGGCAGGCGTTCTTGGAGTCAACAAAACGTATGACCGTATTTTGCATAACTTCTTCTGACCTGGTCCGAAACAGGATGCTGTGGCTTACTGTAAATCCTGTCGTGTTTGCAATGAAAGTGAACCAAGCTGTATCAGTTGCACATTTGCAGCATATTCCTGCTTTTGACAAACCTTTCAGCTGGGTTCAGGTGGACTGTGTTTGCCCAAAGCCAAGAGTGGTAACCAGTTTCTCTTAACCATCACGTGTGTTGCCACTTGTTTCCCTGAGGCCATTCCACGGAGGAAAATCAAAGCTCCCACTATTGTTAAAAGCCCTGGTGAAATTATTTTTAACGTTTGGACTTCCGCACGTGCAGTCAGTATAACCCATGTTGAGAGCTTACTGCTTTGAGTTTGAGCAAAACTGTGATGAAGGGGTCCCTCTTGTGCTGAATGCAGCACGAGAGGTTGTTCAGAAATCTCTCGCTTTTAGTCCGAATAAACTCGTGTTTGGACATCATGTCAGAGGTCCTTTGAGTTTGCTGAGAGAGAGGTCGTTGCAGGGCGATATCTTAAAAGCAGGACCAAGTCTGTTGAAGCACGTTAGCCTTTTCCGATACACATTGCACCACGCCTAGGAGTTTTCCAGTGAGAATCTGGAGAGGGTGCAAACGAAAATTAAAGTTTGGTATGATAGGAAAGCCCGAAACCACACTTTCGATGTCAGTGACCAAGTCTTGGTTTCGTTGCTCGTTCTGGGGTCACCGTTGCAGGTTCGCAGTTCAGGTACTTACCTCAGTGGAAAAAAAATGTGTAATCTGGATTACATCATCGCCAGACCGGAGCGCAGGGGGAAAAAAAACCTGGCTATGTCATGTCAACATGTTGAAATCATACTTCACCTGCTAGGATCGGGTGACGAAGTCAGTGGAAACCGGTAGTGATGATGTGCTTGTGGCCACTGCAGTCTCTGCTGACTATAGTCTTCCTCAAGAGTACGAGGAAAGCCCAATACACCCTGTACTGGTTAGATGTTTGAGTAACTGAGATTCTCGAAAACCTTGATGTCTTTTTGGCACACTTGTCTCTGTAGGGAAAAAAAGCGAGATTATTGCATTGCTTTTAGAATATCAGAGCTTCTTCTCAGATTAGACAAATGTACTAGAGCATGACTTTGAGGACTCATGAGAGGAAAGTTACTATGTATATTGCAAGAGTTTCCTCTTGAAAAATCAGACATGTCTGTGGTAAGGACAACTTGGTCGCTGATTGTCTCTCGGGTGGGCAATCAATACCTTTTGTGTTTTGCATTTAGCCAGTGTGTTGCTCTGACTTAATGTTTTTCCGTATTGGTGATAAGTTTTCGAAACTTGTGAGTTTTAGGCAACTATAGAAAAAAAAGGGAAACAAGTTTGTATATTGTCTTATATTCAGTTGTTGACAGCTAATAGACACCATGTTTATATTGGAGTAGGCGACACATAAGTAGCGACACATTAAAGTTGTTTTCTGTTGGTGGTGAGCAAACTCGTCCAACAAAAATATAAGATAGTGTTGTCTAAGGGGGAAGGTGTGACAGGCTATTTATGTTTTGAGGTTGGACTTTAGCATGTATAGCTCATTAGCATGTTGTGAGCACTGATTGGTGTCACCTTGTTTATCAGTTTGTGTTACACCTGTGCTGGTTGCCATCTCATTAGTGGGAAGGTGTTTCACATGTGCTGGCCCAGGCGTTATATAAGAGTGGCTGGCCCATTATTCCAGTTGTCTTCAAATCAAATGTCAAATGCAACGAACACAACAGGTGTAGACCATACCGTGAAATGCTTACTTACACGCCTTTCATGAACATTGCAGTTTTAATAAAATATTTACTAAATCAACTAAAGTAGTCTGGGCTATATACACAGGGGGCACCGGAACCGAGTCAAGGTGCGGGGGTACAGGTTAGTCAAGATAATATGTATATGTAGGTAGGGGTAAAGTGACTATGCATTGATAAATCAGTGAGTAGCAGAAGCATAAAAAAAGTCTGGGTAGCCATTTGAGGAGCTGTTCAGCAGTCTTATGGCTTGGGGTAGAAGCTGTTAAGAAGCCTTTTGGACAGACTTGGCACTCCGCTTGCCATGCGGTAGCAGAGAGAACAGTCTATGACTAGGGTGGCGGGAGTCTTTGACAATTTTTAGGGCCTTCCTGTCTGGGATAGAGGCCCCAGTGATGTACTGGGCTGTACTCACTACCATCTGTAGCGGTCAGAGGCCGAGCAGTTACCATACCAGGCGGTGATGCAAACAGTCAGGATGCTCTCGATGGTGCAACTGTAGAACTTCTTGAGGATCTGAGGACCCATGCCAAATCTTTTCAGCCTCCTGAGGGGGAATAGGTGTTGTCATGCCTTCTTCACAACTGTCTTGGTGTGTTGAGACCATAATAGTTTGTTGGTGATGTGGACACCAAGGAATTTAAAGCTCTCAACCTGCTCCACTACAGCCTTGTCAATGAGAATGGGGGCTTGCTCGGCCATCCACGATCATCTCCTTAGTCTTGATCACGTTGTCCTGGCACCACACTTCCAGGTCTCTGACCTTCTCCCTATAGGCTGTCTTTGATCAGGCCTACCACCGCTGTGTCATCGGCAAACTTAAATGATGGTGTTGGAGTCGTGCTTGACCACTCAGCCATGGGTGAACAAGGAGTACAGGAGGGGACTAAGCATGCACCCCTGAGGGGCCCCCATGTTGAGCACCAGCATGGCAGAAGTGTTGTCTACCCTTACCGCTGAGGGCGGCCCGTGAGGAAGTCCAGAATCCAGTTGCAGAGGGAGGTGTTAAGTCCCAGGGTCCTTAGCTCAATCATCAAGTTTGCAGACGACACAACGGTAGTGGGCATGATTACCAACAACAACGAGGCAGCCTACAGGGAGGTGGTGAGGGCACTCGGAGTGTGGTCTCACGAAAACAACCTCTCACTCAATGTCAACAAAACAAAGGAGATGATTGTGGACTTCAGGAAACAGCAGAAGGAGCACCCCCCTATCCACATCGACGGGACAGTAGTGGAGAAGGTGGAAGGTTTTAAGTTCTTCGGCATACACTTCACAGACACACTGAAATTGTCCACACACACACACACACAGAGTGTACTGAAGAAGGTGCAACATCAACTTTTCAACAGGAGGCTGAAGAAATTTGGCTTGTCACATAAAACCCTCAAACTTTTACAGATGCTCCATTGAGAACATCCTGTCGACTTGGTACGGCAACTGCACCGCCCTCAAATGCAAGGCTCTCCAGAGGGTGGTGCGGTCCGCACAACGTATCACCGGGGGCAAACTACCTGCCCTCCAGGATACCTACAGCACCCGATGTCACAGGAAGTCCAAAAAGATCATCAAGGACAACAACCACCCAAGCCACTGCCTGTTCACCCCGCTACCATCCAAAAGGTGAGGTCAGTACAGGTGCATCAAAGCTGGGGCCGAGAGACTGAAAAATAGCCAAAAAACTACTTAAGCAGTACTTAAAAGTAACTGTACTTTACTTTTTATATTTGTGACAACTTATTTTTACTCCACTACATTCCTGAAGAAAATAATCTACTTTTTACTCTTTACATTTTCCCTGACGAACAAAAGTACTCGTTACATTTAGAATGCTCAAGCAGGACAGAATTATGACACCTATCAACATAACCCTTTGGTCATCCCTAATAGGTCCGGTGCCGACAGAGATGGCCGCCTTACTTCACGTTCCGAGGAAACTATGCAGTATTTTGTTTTTTTACGTGTTATTTCTTACATTGGTACCCCAGGTAATCTTAGGTTTCATTACATACAGTATATTCAGTAGTTCCTCCCGACTGTAAGAGTGTTAACGTGTTAACCCTCGCAAGGCTGCAGGACCAGACGGCAACCCCAGCCGCATCCTCAGAGCATGCGCAAACCAGCTGGCTCGTGTGTTTATGGACAATCAATCCTTATCCCAGTCTGCTGTCCCCACATGCTTCAAGAGGGCCACCATTGTTCCTGTTCCCAAGAAAGCTAAGGTAACTGAGCTAAACGACAACCACACTGCACACTGCCCTAACCCATCTGGACAAGAGGAATACCTATGTGAGAATGCTGTTCATCAACTACAGCTCGGCATTTAACACCATAGTACCCTCCAAACTCGTGATCAAGCTCGAGACCCTGGGTCTCGACCCCGCCCTGTGCAACTGGGTACTGGACTTCCTGACGGGCCGCCCCCAGGTGGTGAGGGTAGGTAACAAAAATCAAATCAAATCAAATTTTATTTTTCACATACACATGGTTAGCAGATGTTAATGCGAGTGTAGCGAAATGCTTGTGCTTCTAGTTCCGACAATGCAGTAATAACCAACAAGTAATCTAACTAACAATTTCAAAACTACTGTCTTATACACGGTGTAAGGGGATAAAGAATATGTACATAAGGATATATGAATGAGTGATGGTACAGAGCAGCATAGGCAAGATACAGTAGATGGTATCGAGTACAGTATATACATATGAGATGAGTATGTAAACAAAGTGGCATAGTTAAAGTGGCTAGTGATACATGTATTACATAAGGATGCAGTCGATGATATAGTGTACAGTATATACGTATGCATATGAGATGAATAATGTAGGGTATGTAAACATTATATAAGGTAGCATTGTTTAAAGTGGCTAGTGATATATTTACATAATTTCCCATCAATTCCCATTATTAAAGTGGCTGGAGTTGAGTCAGTGTCAGTGTCAGTGTGTTGGCAGCAGCCACTCAATGTTAGTGGTGGCTGTTTAACAGTCTGATGGCCTTGAGATAGAAGCTGTTTTTCAGTCTCTCGGTCCCAGCTTTGATGCACCTGTACTGACCTCGCCTTCTGGATGATAGCGGGGTGAACAGGCAGTGGCTCGGGTGGCTGATGTCCTTGATGATCTTTATGGCCTTCCTGTAACATCGGGTGGTGTAGGTGTCCTGGAGGGCAGGTAGTTTGCCCCCGGTGATGCGTTGTGCAGACCTCACTACCCTCTGGAGAGCCTTACGGTTGAGGGCGGAGCAGTTGCCGTACCAGGCGGTGATACAGCCCGCCAGGATGCTCTCGATTGTGCATCTGTAGAAGTTTGTGAGTGCTTTTGGTGACAAGCCGAATTTCTTCAGCCTGCTGAGGTTGAAGAGGCGCTGCTGCGCCTTCTTCACAATGCTGTCTGTGTGAGTGGACCAATTCAGTTTGTCTGTGATGTGTATGCCGAGGAACTTGAAACTTGCTACCCTCTCCACTACTGTTCCATCGATGTGGATAGGGGGGTGTTCCCTCTGCTGTTTCCTGAAGTCCACAATCATCTCCTTAGTTTTGTTGACGTTGAGTGTGAGGTTATTTTCCTGACACCACACTCCGAGGGCCCTCACCTCCTCCCTGTAGGCCGTCTCGTCGTTGTTGGTAATCAAGCCTACCACTGTTGTGTCGTCCGCAAACTTGATGATTGAGTTGGAGGCGTGCGTGGCCACGCAGTCGTGGGTGAACAGGGAGTACAGGAGAGGGCTCAGAACGCACCCTTGTGGGGCCCCAGTGTTGAGGATCAGCGGGGAGGAGATGTTGTTGCCTACCCTCACCACCTGGGGGCGGCCCGTCAGGAAGTCCAGTACCCAGTTGCACAGGGCGGGATCGAGACCCAGGGTCTCGAGCTTGATGACGAGCTTGGAGGGTACTATGGTGTTGAATGCCGAGCTGTAGTCGATGAACAGCATTCTCACATAGGTATTCCTCTTGTCCAGATGGGTTAGGGCAGTGTGCAGTGTGGTTGAGATTGCATCGTCTGTGGACCTATTTGGGCGGTAAGCAAATTGGAGTGGGTCTAGGGTGTCAGGTAGGGTGGAGGTGATATGGTCCTTGACTAGTCTCTCAAAGCACTTCATGATGACGGATGTGAGTGCTACGGGGCGGTAGTCGTTTAGCTCAGTTACCTTAGCTTTCTTGGGAACAGGAACAATGGTGGCCCTCTTGAAGCATGTGGGAACAGCAGACTGGTATAGGGATTGATTGAATATGTCCGTAAACACACCGGCCAGCTGGTCTGCGCATGATCTGAGGGCGCGGCTGGGGATGCCGTCTGGGCCTGCAGCCTTGCGAGGGTTAACACGTTTAAATGTCTTACTCACCTCGGCTGCAGTGAAGGAGAGACCGCATGTTTTCGTTGCAGGCCGTGTCAGTGGCACTGTATTGTCCTCAAAGCGGGTAAAAAAGTTATTTAGTCTGCCTGGGAGCAAGACATCCTGGTCCGTGACTGGGCTGGATTTCTTCCTGTAGTCCGTGATTGACTGTAGACCCTGCCACATGCCTCTTGTGTCTGAGCCGTTGAATTGAGATTCTACTTTGTCTCTGTACTGGCGCTTAGCTTGTTTGATAGCCTTGCAGAGGGAATAGCTGCACTGTTTGTATTCAGTCATGTCACCAGACACCTTGCCCTGATTAAAAGCAGTGGTTCGCGCTTTCAGTTTCACACGAATGCTGCCATCAATCCACGGTTTCTGGTTAGGGAATGTTTTAATCGTTGCTATGGGAACGACATCTTCAACGCACGTTCTAATGAACTCGCACACCGAATCAGCGTATTCGTCAATGTTGTTATCTGACGCAATACGAAACATCTCCCAGTCCACGTGATGGAAGCAGTCTTGGAGTGTGGAGTCAGCTTGGTCGGACCAGCGTTGGACAGACCTCAGCGTGGGAGCTTCTTGTTTTAGTTTCTGTCTGTAGGCAGGGATCAACAAAATGGAGTCGTGGTCAGCTTTTCCGAAAGGGGGACGGGGCAGGGCCTTACATGAAGTGAAGCGGAAGTTAGAGTAACAATGATCCAAGGTCTTTCCACCCCTGGTTGCGCAATCGATATGCTGATAAAATTTAGGGAGTCTTGTTTTCAGATTAGCCTTGTTAAAATCCCCAGCTACAATGAATGCAGCCTCCGGATAAATCGTTTCCAGTTTGCAGAGAGTTAAATAAAGTTCGTTCAGAGCCATCGATGTGTCTGCTTGGGGGGGGATATATACGGCTGTGATTATGATCGAAGAGAATTCTCTTGGTAGATAATGCGGTCTACATTTGATTGTGAGGAATTCTAAACTCAGGTGAACAGAAGGATTTGAGTTCCTGTATGTTTCTTTCATCACACCATGTCACGTTGGCCATAAGGCATACGCCCCCGCCCCTCTTCTTACCAGAAAGATGTTTGTTTCTGTCCGCGCGATGCGTGGAGAAACCCGCTGGCTGCACCGCTTCGGATAGCGTCGTTCCAGTGAGCCATGTTTCCGTGAATGCTACCCTTGCTCGGATTTCATCAACCTTGTTGTCAAGAGACTGGACATTGGCAAGAAGAATGCTAGGGAGTGGTGCACGGTGTGCCCGTCTCCGGAGTCTGACCAGAAGACCGCCTCGTTTCCCTCTTTTTCGGAGTCGTCTTTTTGGGTCGCTGCATGGAATCCACTCAGTTGTCCTGTTTGTAAGGCAGAACACAGGATCCGCGTCGCGAAAAACATCTCCACCCCCCTGATCCTCAACACTGGAGCCCCACAAGGGTGCGTTCTGAGCCCTCTCCTGTACTCCCTGTTCATCCACGACTGCGTGGCCATGCACGCCTCCAACTCAATCATCAAGTTTGTGGACAAAACTAGTGGTAGGCTTGATTACCAACAACGAAGAGAAGGCCTACAGGGGGGAGGTGAGGGCACTCTGAGTGTGGTGTCAGGAAAATAACCTCACACTCAACGTCAACAAATCAAAGGAGATGATCGTGGCCTTCAGGAATCAGCAGAGGGAGCACCCCCCTATCCACATCAACGGGACAGTAGTGGAGAGGGTAGTACGTTTTAAGTTCCTCGGCATACACATCACGGACAAACTGAATTGGGCCACCCACACAGACAGCGTTGTGAAGAAGGCGCAGCAACGCCTCTAACCTCAAGAGGCTGAAGAAATTCAGCTTGTCAGCTAAAAGCACTCAAACTTTCACGGCCTGGTATGGCAACTGCTCCGCCCACAACCGTAAGGCTCTTCAGAGGGTAGTGAGGTCTGCACAATGCATCACCAGGGGCAAACTACCTGCCCTCCAGGACACCTACACCACCTGATGTTACAGGAAGGCCATAAAGATCATCAAGGACAACAACCACCCGAGCCACTGCCTGTTCACCCTGCTGTCATCCAGAAGGAGAGGTCAGTTCAGGTGCATCAAAGCAGGGACCGAGAGACTGAAAAACAGCTTCTATCTCAAGGCCATCAGACTGTTAAACAGCCACCACTAACATTGAGTGGCTGCTGCCAACATACTGACTCAACTCCAGCCACTTTAATAATGGAAATTGATGGAAAAAATGTATCACTAGCCACTTTAAACAATGCCACTTAATATAATGTTTACATACCCTACATTACTCATCTCATATGTATATACTGTACTCGATACCATCTACTGCATTTTGCCTATGCCATTCTGTACCATCACTAATTCATATATCTTTATGTACATATTCTTTATCCCGTTACACTTGTGTGTATAAGGTAGTAGTTGTGGAATTGTTAGCTAGATTACTCGTTGGTTATTACTGCATCGTGGGAACTAGAAGCACAGGCATTTCGCTACACTCGCATTAACATCTGCTAACCATGTGTATGTGACAAATAAAATTTGATTTAATGCCTCTGATCTGGCGGACTCACAAAACACAACTACTGTGTTTGTAAATTATGTCTGAGTGTTGGAGTGTGCCCCCTTTCTGTCCGTAATTAATAAAAAATTATTTCCTCAAGTATGACAATTTAGTACTTTTTCTACCACTGTACTGAAGCAAATTGAACTCAAGTAGTATTTTTACTTGAGTCATTTTCTGTTAAGGCATCTTTACTTGACAATTGAGTACTTTTAACCTGTTATGTATATGAATTGTTGATGGATGCATGTATGCACCTTGCAGCAATAAGCCACCCAAGTGGGAGTCTACAGTCAAGGAAGGAAACTGGGAAATGTATGAGCGTTGTGCTCATGTTGGATAAATAAGCAGAAGAGCTGCATGCAGATTTGAGAGAGGGTGGGAGAAATGTAATCTAAATCTGTATAAAGAATATCCACCACTTCTAACAATTCATCCCTCTCATCTGTCTAAATAGAGATATGAAAGAAGGGAAATCAGAAGAGAAAGACATGGTGCTTTCGGAAAGTATTCAGACCCCATTACTTTTTCCACATTTTGTTGCCTTATTCTAAAATTGTTTCAATATTTTTTTCCAATATTTTTTTTCCCCACACCAATCTACACACAATACCCTACAATGACAAAGCAAAAACATGTTTTAGATTTCTTTTGCTAATTTATAAAAAATTAAATAACACATTTACATAAGTATCCAGACCCTTTACTCAGTACTTTGTTGAAGCACCATTCGCAGCAATTACAGCATCGAGTCTTCTTGGGTATGACACTTCAAGCTTGGTACACCTGTATTTGGAGAGTTTCTCCCATTCTCTGCAGATCCTCTCAAGTTCTGTCAGGTTAGATGGGCAGTGTTGCTGCACAGCTATTTTCAGGTCTGTTGTTCAATCGGTTTCAAGTCCGGGCTCTAGCTGGGCCAATCAAGGACATTTAGACTTGTCCCGGAGCCACTTCTGCGTTGTATTGGCTGTGTGCTTAGGGTTGTTGTCCTGTTGGAAGGTGAAGCTTCACACCAGTCTGAGGTCCTGAGTGCTCTGGAGCAGGTTTTCATCAAGGATCTCTGTACTTTGCTCTGTTCATCTTTGCCTCGATCCTGACTAGTCTCCCAGTCCCTGCCGCTGAAAAACATCCCCACAGCATGATGCTACCACCCATGCGTCAATTTAGGGATGATGACCAGGTTTCCTCCAGATATGACGTTTGGCATTCAGGCCAAAGAGTTCAATCTTGGTTTAGACCAGAGAATCTTGTCTCTTTAGGTGCCTTTCGGCAAACTCCACACAAGCTGTCATGTGCCCTTTACAGAGAAGTGGCTTCCGTCTGGCCACTCTACCATAAAGGCCTGATTGGTGGAGTGCTGCAGAGATGGTTGGCTTTCTGGAAGGTTCTCCCATCTCCACAGAGGAGCTCTGTCAGAGTTACCATTGGATACTTGGTCACCTCCCTAACCAAGGTCCTTCTTCCCCGATTACTCAATTTGGCCAGGCGGCCAGCTCTAGAAAGAGTCTTGGTGATTATTCCATTAAAGAATGATGGAGGTCACTGTGTCCTTGGCGATCTTCAAAGCTGCAGAAATGTTTTAGTACCCTTCTCCAGATCTGTGCCTTGACACAATCTTGTCCCGGAGCTCTATGGCAACTCCTTTGACCTCAATGCTTGGTTTTTGCTCTGACATGCACTTTCAACTATGGGACGTTATATAGACAAGTTTGTGTTTTTCCTGATCATGTCCAATCAATTGAATTTACCACAGGTGGACTCCAAGTTGTAGAAACATCTCAAGGATGATCAATGGAAACAGGATGCAACTGAGCTCAATTTTGAGTCTGAATTCTTATTTACATAAGGTATCAGTTTTTTTTTTTTTTGCAAAAATGTATAAAGACCGGTTTTCGCTTTGTCATTATTGTGTGTAGATTCCTGAGAAAAAAATAATAATATTTAATACATTTTAGAATAAGGCTGCAATGTAAAACAAAATATGGTTAAAGTCAAGGGGGGAATACTTTCTGATAGCACTGTATAAAGCATGCAAGATCTGTCTCATTGGACTATGTACCTCTAAGAATCAATAAAGATATGAACGAAGGTAATTCGGTTCTCCGTTAAGATAAAGTAGGAAGAGTGCACATGTTTACAAGGAGAAGCTGTTAAAATTGTAGCATTTGATGACATACTTATCACATGCTACAAGTTGATGTGGAATTTGCAACTATGATTCAAATTCAGAATTTAAGGTTGCGTTAGAGTAACTGTCCTTTGAATATCTCACTTTTAAAAGACTATATTCTGTTAACGCATAATGTTATTGGCTCATCCTATATACTGTAGTATTTGTTTCTAAAAGATACATTGGAGAAAAAAAAACACTTAAAATCCCACCTCAAACTTGTATCTGAAACAGACCATTTCAAAAATGCTTGCTCTTTCCTCAGAGGAAGATGATGGCCAATCAGCGGTCTACTGGTATTCATATTTTTTTTATGACCGGTATACGCCCACACCATTCTGTTTTTGGGGTACACCCACACCATTCCAACACAGAAAAGCTGCTTTTTAACATACTTATCCTTTTTGGGAAATAACTATTTCACTCGTATTTTAATTAATTATAGGTCATATTTCATAGAAATCTGGAAACACCGGACAGTTACTTTTTAAATAACATCACATGAAGATAAATGCATTTGCGGAATTTGAATCAATCTCCACATCCTTATTTCCGCCTTTTCCACAGATAAAAAAAAAACATCTCCATGCATGGCTCTTCCTCTCTGAAGTGGGTCTTGTGGGACTACGCTTCCCTTGTCTATTTTTACCCATAGTGTTGTGTTACAAAAATAAATACAAATCGAGAAACTCATCTCGTAATCATCTTTAATGAGCTCAACAGAATCTGCAATTAATTATGAATGCCTATAAAAATGGGCTGCAAACAGACCCCTCATTTGAGAGTGGTTCCTGCAGTTTATCTCGAGTGGCCTGGATGACAAGTGGATATGTTTGGATTCTCTGCACCAAGCAAAAAATAAACAAATCTGGTTAAGCTTAAAAAAGTATTTAAAGAACTACTGAACGATGTCGATTGGCACGTGTTTTTCTGTTGTTCAAGACTGAAATCTCTTTTTTAATGGAGGTGTGTTTCCTGACCAATTCCGCATTTGGTTAAGAATGTCTGCCCCCTGACACTGTAGCCTAGTTCACATCCTCAAAATCCCCAGAATAAATGTAAGATAACTCAAGAAATTTTAAAATAAATTTGACCTTTTTGCTGAGGATGTTTTAGTTGTGCAATTTTACATTTAACGAATAAATAAATGTAACGTGTTGTCTTATGTAAACAAATTCGGGCTGCTGGGCAGGTCTGTCTCACTGTCTATGCTATTGGATAGAGGGCAATCACCGCAGCTATGTACATCATTAAATCAAAACCCAACCTTAATTTACCTGTTTTGATGCACGGATATTCCAAAATCTCATTTTGAGGAGAAAGATTTAATTACTAAATTTTACTATTTACACTTTGTAGTCAATTTTGACACTAGAATAACTGTTCGACTCATTCGATGCCACATGATGTTTTCAAATGGAGTCGGTGCTTTTTAAAGGCAGTTGCTCTTTAAGGACCAACAAATTCAGAGCTGTGCCATATAGATTGCAAAATAGTTGGAATTGGTACAGCAAAAATCTCCCATGGTACATGGGAATAAATATCACTGAATGACATGGGGACTGGTCTTGATAAAATCAGATTTTTTATTTGGAAATGTTAGGATTATTTTGCTCTTCACTATCACAATATTTAAAACGTTCAACTGTTATTTAATTAAATCGCTTTAGCCGACATGCTGTGGTGAAGGTGCACATGGGCCTATTTATATAATGAATTCGGAGGGCAGAAATGATTCAATATTAAAACTGCTATGACAACTGCACCGCCCATAACCACAGGGCTCTCCAGAGGGTGGTGCGGTCGGCACAACGCATCACCGGGGGCAAGCTACCTTCCCTCCAGGACAACTACAGCACCCAATGTCACAGGGAGGCCAAAAAGATCAAGGACAACAACCACCCGAGCCACTGCCTGTTCACCCCGCTAACATCCAGAAGGCAAGGTCAGTACAGGTGTATCAAGGCTGTGACCGAGAGACTGAAAAATAGCTTATATCTCAAGGCCATCAGACTGTTGAACAGCCATCACTAACACATTGAGGCTACTGCCTACATAGACTTCAAATCTTCGGCCACTTTAATAATGTTTACATATCTTGCATTACTCATCTCATATGTATATACACTGTATTTTATACCATCTATTCCATTTAGCCTATCCAGCTAGGTCATTGCTCATCCATATATTTATATGTATATATTTTTATTCCATTCCTTTACTTAGATTGTGTGTATTAGGCAGTTGAGGAATTGTTAGAATACTTGTTAGATATTGCTGCACTGACAGAACTAGAAGCACAAGCATTTCGCTACACTCGCAATAACATCTGCTAGCCATGTGTATGTGACCAATAAAATGCGATTTGATTTTGATTAGACCTCTCACTAAAGACGTGAGTCATACAAAAGTTAAACTTCAAGCCGAACTGGTTTTGCAGCACGCAAAGGTCTTTGTTTGTCAGACAAATCATTGGGTCGAAACTATAGAACAGTACAAAACAAGAGAACACGCATGGTTAATGTCCTGATTTTTTTTTAATGACGAGTCCGCTCAAGTTTCTTCAACTGTCTTCTGACTGTGATTAGAGTGATGTTGAGCAGTGATGCCAGCCGATTCCAGATTGCCAATCGCTCTTCATCTTCAACCATCAGTGAGTCACTGGCGTGAATAGTCTCGCTGGAAATGGAATACCACTGTAGATGCATTTGTGAATTCAATTGCTCTGTTTAATTATTTAGGACTCCTTTCTCTTCTCTGTGCTAGAGTCCTTTTAAGAATAAAGTGAACATGTTGTTGCTTACTGGAACCCCCAAGGTCATCCAATTGTTATAATAGGATTTGAAGCAATAGCCTACCCGCTGCTCTGAGACAAGCATGGGGACTGGTCTTGATAAATCAATGAGATTGTTGTATCTGTTTGGGTATTGGTTAGCCTACAATTAGGGTGTGGAAATGTTAGGATTATTTTGGTCTTCACTCTGTCACTTAGTAACCTACTCCGGACCGGTCACATTGTAAAGCGCCAACTTTATACTATTTCTTATTCTCCTATTTTCTTCTCGCTAAATAAAAAAAAGGTACTGTAGTTGCCCAGATACTTCCCACCTTTCCCTCAGCTATACTCTCATGGCTTTTCCTATAACATCTGCCTCCATCTAATCCTCGGTCAGTGTTACTGAATCAGGCATTGACTGTCAATGTATCATTTTTGTTTTTTCTTGGAATAGAAACACTCAAATTAATTTAGCTACATTTCTTAAAATCAATTCGAAATACTATGTTCTTACAAAAAAGGTTTAACACTTTCTAGTACAGCCAAACGCTTCTCAAATATGTGACTCACCACCTAGATGATTCGGTCTTATGTAGCAAAATTAGAAATGGTGTTTTTTTTACATTAGATAAAAGTAGAGATTCAGATCTACAAAATTGTATATCATACACTGCATTTGAGGAACAATGAGAAAGTAATTCTGCTTTGAAAGTTCATCAACTTGTAAACTCACTTTCGTGCACACTTGAAGCTCTGGCCGATGATTTGTTTACCTCTGGATAACATTAAAACAGCCTAACCAGTTCTGCTGGCAACAATTTCATTACGCTTTTTTGCAGACGTTTACTGACACATCCAATGGGTGTGGTACACACATCACGTAACGTTAGCTAATGAGCCAGACAGCCAACGTTAGCTAGTTAAACAATGCCACAGTGCTGGGAGCTAACCGACCACGTTCAATGTTAGCTAGCTTACATTAGGCTCTAACTAGAACAGCACCTGGCTCTGGGAAACAAATAATAAAGTCAGCATGGGAGCCAGCCAGCTAACTTTAGCTAGCTAGCTAGCTAACAGTACACTTTAGCTTAAGACATACAGTGAGGGAAAAGTATTTGATCCCCTGCTGATTTTGTACGTTTGCCCACTGACAAAGAAATGATCAGTCTATAAATGTTAAATGGTAGGTTTATTTGAACAGTGAGAGACAGAATAACAAAAAAATCCAGAAAAACATGTCAAAAATGTTATAAATTGATTTGCATTTTAATGATGGAAATAAGTATTTGACCCCCCTGCAAAACATGACTTAGTACTTGGTGGCAAAACCCTTGTTGGCAATCACAGAGGTCAGACGTTTCTTGTAGTTGGCCACCAGGTTGGCACACATCTCAGGAGGGATTTTGTCCCACTCCTCGTTGCAGATCTTCTCCAAGTCATTAAGGTTTCGAGGCTGACGTTTGGCAACTCGAACCTTCAGCTCCCTCCACAGATTTTCTATGGGATTAAGGTCTGGAGACTGGCTAGGCCACTCCAGGACCTTAACCTCTCTAGGGTAGGGGGCAGCATTTGGAATTTTGGATGAAAAGCATGCCCAATTTAAAACGGCCTGCTACTCAGGCCCAGAAGATTTGGGTGGAATTTGGGTTTTGTAGTTTTCTATTCAATGCCATTACAGTATCCATGGACTTAAGACTCCATTTGCAGTTCCTATGCCTTCCACTAGATGTCAAGTCTTTAGAAATCATTTCAGGCTTGTATTCTTATAAATGAGGGAGTAAGACCAGTCTGAACGAGTGGACCCTAATGTGACGCAGAGTTCTCAGGCGCATGTGCATTTCTTGTTTACCTTTTATATTGATGACGTTATTGTCCGGTTGTAATATTATAGATCATTTAGGCAAAAAAAAAAACTGAGGATTGAATATAAACATCGTTTGACATGTTTCTATGAACTTTACGGATACAATTTGGATTGTTTTGACTGAGTTTGAGCCTGTGGATTACTGAAGAAAACCTCTGTTTTGTTGGCGTGTTTTCGGATATAAAGAGACTTCATCGAACAAAAGGAACATTTATTGAGTAAATGAATGTCTTCTGATTGCCATCAAATGAAGATCAAAGGTAAGGGATTCATTTTCTCTATTTCTGAGTTTTGTAAAGCTTCTGCTTGGCTGGTTACTGTTTGTAATAATTTGTCAACTGGGCTATGTATGTTCTGGGCTAGGTGTGCTTTCGCCGAAAAGCATTTTATAAATATGACACTATGGTTGGGGTAACAAGAAGTTAATCTTTAAACCTATGTAAAATATGTTTTGTTTTCTGAATTTTTATAATGAGCATTTCTGTAATTGAATTTGGCGCTCTGCAACCTCACTGGATGTTGGCCAGATGGGACGCTTGCGTCCCACATACCCTAGAGAGGTTAATGTGCTTCTTCTTGAGCCACTCCTTTCTTGCCTTGGCCATGTGTTTTGGGTCATTGTCATGCTGGAATACCCATCCACGACCCATTTTCAATGCCCTGGCTGAGGGAAGGAGGTTCTCACCCAAGATTTGACGGTGCATGGCCCGTCCATCGTCCATTTGATGTGGTGAAGTTGTCCTGTCCCCTTAGCAGAAAAACACCCCCATGTTTGATGGTGGGGATGGTGTTCTTGGGGGCCATAGGCAGCATTCCTCCTTCTCCAAACACTGCGAGTTGAGTTGATGCCAAAGAGCTCCATTTTGGTCTCATCTGACAACACTTTCACCTAGTTGTCCTTAGAATCAATCATATGTCCATTGGCAAACTTCAGACGGGCATGTGTGTTACCAATTGTTTTCTTGGTGACTATGGTCCCAGCTGCCTTGTGATCATTGACAAGATCCTCCCGTGTAGTTCTGGGCTGATTCCTCACCGTTCTCATGATCATTGCAACTCCACGAGGTGAGATCTTGCATGGAGCCCCAGGCCGAAGGGAGATTGACAGTTCTTTTGCGTTTCTTCCACTTGCGAATAATCGTACCAACTGTTGTCACCTTCTCACCAAGCTGCTTGGCGATGGTTTTGTAGCCCATTCCAGCCTTGTGTAGGTATACAATCTTGTCCCTGACATCCTTGGAGAGCTCTTTGGTCTTGGCCGTGGTGGAGAGATTGGAATCTGATTGATTGCTTCTGTGGACAGGTGTCTTTTATACAGGTAACAAACTGAGATTAGGAGCACTCCCTTTAAGAGTGTGCTGCTAATCTCAGCTCTTTACCTGTAGAAAAGACACCTGTGAGCCAGAAATCTTTCTGATTGAGAGGGGGTCAAATACTTATTTCCCTTATTAAAATGCAAATCAATTTATAACATTTTTGACATGCGTTTTTCTGGATTTTTGTTGTTATTATTCTGTCTATCTGTTCAAATAAACCTACCATTAAAATGATAGACTGATAATTTCTTTGTCAGTGGGCAAACGTACAAAATCAGCAGGGGATCAAATACTTTTTCCCCCTCACTCTATAGCTAGCTAGGTAAACAATATTTTGAAGATAACTACACAATGCAGAGTATGAGAGGACAAGAGTAATAAAAACTAAATAGAAAACTACTGGTCAATAGGAAATTGTCAATGTAAGTAGGAGTTGGTTTTCAGTTCAACAGCTGTTTAGCATCTGTGGAATGTCAGTCCTGAACTACATGTGCTACTTTCTGTACATTGAGTCTGGAGCAGGATACTTGTTATTTGGCCATTGGCCCAGTTGTACTGCAAGGACCTCAGATTGGTCAACCCCAGACTAGGGGAGGGGGGGGGGGTTATAAATTACATCCTGTTCCTTTATTTTCTGGAGAAAAGCTGAGGACAGGGGAGACTGAACATCTACCTCCCAGCATAACACATACAATTTGGCCTTTTCAAATAAATGGTGGACGAGTGGGGTAGCATCTCACAGCAAGAACTGACAAATCTGGTGTAGTCCATGAGGAGGAGATGCACTGCAGTACTTAATGCAGCTGGTGGCCACACCAGATACTGACTGTCACTTTTGACCCCCCTTTTGTTCAGGGAAACATAATTCAATTTCTGTTAGTCACATGTCTGTGGAAATTGTTCAGTTTCTGTCTCAGTTGTTGACTCTTGTTATGTTCATACAAATATTTACACATGTTAAGTTTGCTGAAAATAAACTCAGTTGACATTTGAGAGGATGTTAGTTTTTGGCAGAGTTAAATAAATATACAACTTTTGACATTAATGTAATGCCATTGTTAAGTGAGAAAACCACTCTGGAAAAGGGCGGAACAACTCTTTTTGAGCATGAAAGAGATTTTAAATTCACTGTTTATTGATATAAAGAACCATTTCAAAGTAGAGGAGGAGGCATGGGTGAAAAAGTCAGACGTGACCCCCACCTGTGGCTTCTCTGTTCCCTCTATCTATCCTCACACTGAATTGTGCAAGGCAGATCAGGTTTCAAGCATCTGGTCAGTACTGCCTGGCTTTGCATCGACAGATTCTGACAGCAGTCACAAATGATGTCTTAGGCCAAACAGAACACAGGCTGCAAAAGGAAGTAAAGACAAACATCTAGTGACAGTAATCACACAAAACAGCATCTCCAAAACAGTTGGATGAATGACCAAAAACTTTTAAGCATCCATCAGACGTGGGTATCAGAGTTGTGCAGGTTCCGAGTGAAACCAACAACATTATTCATTCAGCAAAAAAGAAACCAGGTGTTTGTCATCATTGCGGGATTTCTGGTCACTGGCAACGAGAATATCTGAAAAGAAAACGTATTTCATGAGAAGTGGCCAGGAAAAGCAGGGTCATCTAAGGGAAAATGGAATCAAGACCACAGCCCCAACGACACAATGCTGATGCAAAAAATGTAAGAAGCGCTCTCCGGCTCAGCAGCAGAGTTTTAGTGGATGCTGTGGAGGAGGTAAACTAAAAGACGCACCAAAGTACGTTCATCTCTCGGAGACAGAACGCGTCTCCATCTTGAGAAGTATGACGGCTGCATGGTCCCATTGTGTTTATACTTGCGTACTATTGTTTGTACAGCTGAACGTGGTACCTTCAGGCGTTTGGAAATTGCTTCCAAGGATGAACCAGTCTATAATCTTGTCTAATTTCTTTCCCATGATGTCAAGCAAAAAGGCACTGAGTTTGAAGGTAGGCCTTGAAATACATCCACAGGTACACCTCCAATTGACTTATGTCAATTAGCCTATCAGAAGCTTCTAAAGCCATGAAATCATTTTCTGTAATTTTCCAAGCCGTTTAACCTGTTATGGTTGCAATCCCGATACCGGGATCGATATGACAACTACCAGTGAAAATAGAGGGCACCAAAATTCAAACCACAGAAATCTCATAATTACAATTCCTAAAATACACGTGTCGTTGTTAATCCCACCAAAGTGTCCGATTTCAAATAGGCTTTTCAGCAAAAGCACTACAAACTATTGTTAGGTCTCCACCAAACCACAATAAGCACAGCCATTTTCCAGCAAAATATAGCCTTCACAAAAACCAGAAATAAAGATAAAATTAAATCACTAACCTTGAATTATCTTCATCAGATGACACTCATAGGACTTCATGTTACACAATACATGCATGTTTTGTTTGATAAAGTTCATATTTATATAAAAAGAATCTGAGTTTACATTGGCGCGTTAGATTCACTAGTTCCAAAAACATCAAGTGATTTTGCATAGCCACATCATTCAACAGAAATACTCATCATAAATGTAGATGATAATAGTTATACATGTGGAATTATAGATATACCTCTCCTTAATGCAACCGCTGTGTCAGATTTTTTTTAAACTTTAGGGAAAAAGAAATGCATGCAATAACACCACAGCCGCAAAGATGGCATCAACATGAACAAGAAATTACATGATAAATATTCCCTTACCTTTGATGATCTACATCAGAAAGCACTTCAGGAATCTCAGGTCCACAATAAATGTTTGTTTTGTTCGAAAATGTCCATTAATTATGTCCATATACATATCCAAACGCTAATTCTGGTCAGCATTATATTGGACAAAAACTTCAAAAAGTGATATTACCGGTCGAAGAAACATTTCAGACTAAGTACAGAATCAATCATTAGGATGTTTTTAACATATAGCTTCAATAAAGTTCCAACCGGAGTATTCTTTCGTGTCTTCGTGAGCAATGGACCGCAAGTGACTACCATGAGGAAAAAGTGTGATCACAAAATGGCTGCTTGATGGACACCTGATATATTCTGCTCTCATTCACTCCCACAACAACATAGAAGCCTCATTATAATTTCTATTGATGGTTGACATCTAGTGGAACCCCTAGGCAGTGCAACAACATTCATATCTCAAGGGGATTTCATTGGGGACTCACATACAAACTCAGATTTCTGACTTCCTGTTTTGATTTCAACTCAGGATTTTGCCTGACAATATGAGTTCTGTTATACTCACAGACATCATTCAGAGTGTTTTCTATCCAATACTAATAATAATATGCAAATAATAGCAACTATGACTGAGGAGCAGGCCGTTTGATATGGGCACCTTTCATCCAAGCTACTCAATACTGCCCCTGCAGCCATAAAATGTTAAAGGCACAGTCAAGTTAGTGTATGTAAACTTCTGACCCACTGGAATTGTGATACAGCCCGTAAACAATTGTTGGAAAAATTACTTGTGTCATGCACAAAGTAGATGTCCTATCCGATTGTCAAACCTATAGTTTTTTAACAAGATATTTGTGGAGTGGATGAAAAACAAGTTTTAATGACTCCAACCTAAGTGTATGTAAAACTTCGACTTCAACTGTAGGTGAAATGTACAACTTTTTCCTGAAAATTGGGACATGCTTACTTAGGGAAATCTATGTGAAATATATCTTGAAACCAGGACATGTTACTTTCAGTTGTTTGTTTCCTTCGTTACAGGTTATGAAACTCTATCGTCTGAGGCTGCAGCAATATCCCTTGACTGTACCTGAAACGAGACAAGATCACCGGTGAAGTGCAACCGGCGGAACGGAAGAAGAATTCCTCAATACCGTCAGACTGTCAGAATAGTTACCTATGTGGGACTGATACCAGTGTGGAAGAGCTGGTCACCTTTAAAGGACTTGGTGAATGATTACATTGACAATAGGAAGATTGAATATTATTGTCTTGCAGACAAGTGAAACATGTTTGAAATTATTCTCCTTGTGAATTTCCTCCTAATACAGGATGTGGATTGTGTTTCCATTTCTAACACAGAGAAGGATGAGGGACACTCGGGCGTCAATACATTTCTGGTGCTTTCTTTACACTATGCCACGGTAGTCAAAGTAGTTGTGGGGTTTGTACGCATGCGGAATATCCCATGTCTGTTGAATTGACTCTCAGTAATAACACTATGACTACTTTTTATGCCAATAACCTTCAGTAATATCATCAATAATGCTACGATAGGTCCTAATGGGACTTACTTTATCTGTGGATCCTATGCCTATTCCTGGTTACCAAAGTTGTGACGAGGGTCGTGTTATTTGGGATATGTTGTACCCCAAGTAAGATATTCTGTGAATTCACCTTTTTCACACCGTGATAAACATGTGATTACAGAAACAGAGATTCTTTGCGATTGCTTTTCCTTCTTATGGTATTTCTAAAATAACACGGGAAGTTATTAATATGGCTAACTCTTTGGATATCCTAGCTAATAGTACAACTGAGAGTCTTGAGTTAATTACAGCTGAGATGGTTGCCATTCGGACTGTGGCAATGGAAAATTGTTTGGCCCTTGACTATCTTCTCTCCGCAAGAGGGGTTACATGTGCTGTCATTGGTGCTGAATGCTGTACTTACATTCCTGATGAAATAACTAACCTAATCCAAAAGATCAGGATTATGATATTCAGATGATCCAGATGATTTAGGCTTAGTTACGTGGTTGTCTTCCACATTCTGTACATGGGGAAGATTTTTGGTGGGCATGATACTTCCAATAGTGGGAGCTGTGGTTATTTTTCTTATCCTCATCCAGGTTATCAAGTGTGCTATTGCCCGATGTTTGTCTGCTAAAATCAGACTGTTACGTGATAGGGGATATCAAAAGATTCATCAACCGTGTCCTTTTTGAGATGGGTGTCAGTGGTGTTCACAAGAACGTGGTTGGGATCATAAGGGTCTTCATCACACCAAGCCTCATGATTGTGTGCCTGTGGTAACTGTCTTTGGGGCTGTAACCAAATCAAATCAAATCAAACGTATTTATATAGCCCTTCGTACATCAGCTGATATCTCAAAGTGCTGTACAGAAACCCAGCCTAAACCCCCAAACAGCAAGCAATGCAGGTGTAGAAGCACGGTGGCTAGGAAAAACTCCCTAGAAAGGACAAAACCTATGAAGAAACATAGAGAGGAACCAGGCTATGTGGGGTGGCCAGTCCTCTTCTGGCTGTGCCGGGTGGAGATTATAACAGAACATGGCCAAGATGTTCAAATGTTCATAAATGACCAGCATGGTTGAATAATAATAAGGCAGAACAGTTGAAACTGGAGCAGCAGCACGGTCAGGTGGACTGGGGACAGCAAGGAGTCATCATGTCAGGTAGTCCTGGGGCATGGTCCTAGGGCTCAGGTCCTCTGAGAGAGAGAAAGAAAGAGAGAATTAGAGAGAGCATATGTGGGGTGGACAGTCCTCTTCTGGCTGTGCCGGGTGGAGATTATAACAGAACATGGCCAAGATGTTCAAATGTTCATAAATGACCAGCATGGTCGAATAATAATAAGGCAGAACAGTTGAAACTGGAGCAGCAGCACGGTCAGGTGGACTGGGGACAGCAAGGAGTCATCATGTCAGGTAGTCCTGGGGCATGGTCCTAGGGCTCAGGTCCTCCGAGAGAGAGAAAGAAAGAGAGAATTAAAGAACGCACACTTAGATTCACACAGGACACCGAATAGGACAGGAGAAGTACTCCAGATATAACAAACTGACCCTAGCCCCCCGACACATAAACTCCTGCAGCATAAATACTGGAGGCTGAGACAGGAGGGGTCAGGAGACACTGTGGCCCCATCCGAGGACACCCCCGGACAGGGCCAAACAGGAAGGATATAACCCCACCCACTTTGCCAAAGCACAGCCCCCACACCACTAGAGGGATATCTTCAACCACCAACTTACCATCCTGAGATGGTAACGAACCATGCTCTTTCAGGTGTGTTGTATCACACCTGTTAAGACCCCTTTTCTATAACTTTTTGTGAAATCTATTTCTTATTGCAATGAGTAAAATATGCCCTTTGTGTTTTATAGAAATGCAAAGTGTTTATTGTGAATAAATTAATGCTTACTGATAATGTTTTTATTATGTCTATTTTTTCATGTTTTCTAAAAATACATTTTAAGTATATTTATTTTTTAAATGGGGGAGTATAAGGATATTTTGAAGATAAATACTCAAATAAATTGAGTATTAATGGTCAATAGGGAATTGTCAATGTAAATAGGAGTTAGTTTTCAGTTCAACAGCTATTTAGAATCTGTGGAATGTCAGTCCTGAACTTCGTGTGCTATGTTGTGTATATTGAGTCTGGAGCAGGATACTTGTTTTTTGGTCATTGGCCCAGTTGTACTGCAAGGACTTCTGATTGGTCAACCCCAGGCTAGGGTGGGGGATTATAAATTACATCCTGTTTCTTTGTTATGTGGAGAAAAGTTGAGGACAGGGGAGACTGAACATCTACCCCCGAGCATAACATCTATGATTTGTCGTGTTCAGATAAATATACACTGCTCAAAAGAATAAAGGGAACACTAAAATAACACATCCTTGATCTGAATGAATGAAATATTCTTATTAAAAACTTTTTTCTTTACATAGTCACAATGGAAATGTAACGGTTTTCTAGGTGTGAAGGAGAGTCGGACCAAAATGCAGCGTGTAGATTGCGATCCATGTTTAATAAAACAAACGTAACACGAATACACACAAAACACTACAAAACAATAAACGAAAACCGTAACGAAAACCGAAACAGCCTATACTTGTGTCAACTAACACAGCGACAGGAACAAAGACACTAAGGACAATCACCCACGACAAACTCAAAGAATATGGCTGCCTAAATATGGTTCCCAATCAGAGACAATGATTAACACCTGCCTCTGATTGAGAACCACTCCAGACAGCCATAGACTTTTCTAGATAACCCCCTAGCTACAATCCCAATACATACACACCAAAATCCCAAGACAAAACACACCACAATACAAAAACCCCATGCCACACCCTGGCCTGACCCAATACATGAAGAAAAACACAAAATACTTAGACCAGGGCGTGACAGGAAATCAAATGTATCAACCCATGGAGGTCTGGATTTTGAGTCACACTCAAAATTAAAGTGGAAAACCACACTACAGGCTGATCCAACTTTGATGTAATGGTCTTAAAACAAGTCAAAATGAGGCTCAGTAGTGTGTGTGGCCTCCACGTGCCTGTATGACCTCCCTACAACGCCTGGGTATGCTCCTGATGAGTTGGCAGATGGTCTCCTGAGGGATCTCCTCCCAGACCTGGACTAAAGCATCCGCCAACTCCTGGACAGTCTGTGGTGCATGGAGCGAGACATGATGTCCCAGATGTGCTCAATTGGATTCAGGTCTGGGGAACGGGCGGGCCAGTCCATAGCATCAATGCCTTCCTCTTGCAGGAACTGCTGACACACTCCAGCCACATGAGGTCTAGCATTGTCTTGCATTAGGAGGAACCCAGGGCCAACCGCACCAGCATATGGTCTCACAAGGGGTCTGAGGATCTCATCTCGCTAACTAATGGCAGTCAGGCTACCTCTGGCGAGCACATGGAGGGCTGTGCGGCCCCCCAAAGAAATGCCACCCCACACCATGACTGACCCACTGCCAAACCGGTCATGCTGGAGGATGTTGCAGACAGCAGAACGTTCTCCACGGCGTCTCCAGACTCTGTCACGTCTGTCACGTGTTCAGGGGGAACCTGCTTTCATCTGTGAAGAGCACAGGGCGCCAGTGGCGAATTTGCCAATCTTGGTGTTCTCTGGCAAATGCCAAACGTCCTACACGGTGTTGGGCTGTAAGCACAACCCCCACCTGTGGACGTTGGGCCCTCATACCACCCTCATGGAGTCTGTTTCTGACCGTTTGAGCAGACACATGCACATTTGTGGCCTGCTGGAGGTCATTTTGCAGGGCTCTGGCAGTGCTCCTCCTGCTCCTCCTTGCATAAAGGTGGAGGTAGCTGTCCTGCTGCTGGGTTGTTGCCCTCCTACGGCCTCCATGCTCTGGACATTATGCTGACAGACACAGCAAACCTTCTTGCCACAGCTCGCATTGATGTGCCATCCTGGATGAGCTGCACTACCTGAGCCACTTGTGTGGGTTGTAGACTCCGTCTCATGCTACCACTAGAGTGAATGCTCCGCCAGCATTCAAAAGTGACCAAAACATCAGCCAGGAAGCATAGGAACTGAGAAGTGGTCCGTTACCACCTGCAGAACCACTCCTTTATTGGGGGTGTCTTGCTAATTGCCTATAATTTCCACCTGTTTTCTATTCCATTTGCACAACAGCATGTGGAATGTATTGTCAATCAATGTTGCTTCCTAAGTGGACAGTTTGATTTCACAGAAGTGTGATTGACTTGGGTTACATTGTGTTGTTTATTGTTCCCTTTATTTTTTTGAGCAGTGTATTTTTCTCCCCCTGATTTGCTTTGGGGTTTGTGTTATTGAAGACAAACATCAACTGCTAACACTAGGTAAACAAAGTGTAAGTTCACACACGTCACGTTAGCTAATGAGCCAACCAGCTAACGTTAGCTAATTAAACAACAATGATCAGTGCCAACAATGCCACAGTGCTGGGAAGCTAACCAACCATGTTCAATGTTAGCTAGCTAACATTAGGCTCCAACTAGAACAGCAAATGGCTCTGGGAAACAAATAATAATATCAGCTCGGGGAGCCAGACAGCTAACATTAGCTAGCTAGGTAACAGTACACTTTAGCTTGAAATGAAACCACTTTCTGTCAAAATTAGACGTGTAATATCTGAAAATGTAACTAGCTAATGCTAGACTATCTCACCTGTATACATCATCGTGCACGGACGTGTCTCCCTGTCAGGAATGTTCATGTCTCCCTGTCAGGAATGTCATGCCATGGTTGCCCTTAGTTTGAAGATGTAATCCGGAGACAGTTGTTTCCTCCAACTCTTTAATTCCACTGATTTCAAAACTTGATCCTCCAGAAAATGGAGAGTCACACTTATGCAGCTCCACTACACAATACATTTGTTTTTTGAAAATTCTGCGTTCGACAGGATTACCAACACAGACTAACGAGCTTCTATGGCAGACCAATCTGAACTCCTCTCTCGGCATGTCCAGCCCACTCATTATCTCAGAAAAAGGTTTGCCACCTTTTTCTGTGGATTAACCAACAAGGCTCGTAATTTAACAATTTTATTCGCATTTACAGATGGCATACAAGTCTGTTATTAAGGAACATGAAAGTTCACATGTTTTTGTGGAGGATCGGTGATGATCTGGGGGTGCTTCAGCAAGGCAGGATTCAGGCAGCATTGTCTTTGTGAAGGACGCATGAATCAAGCCACTTACAAGGTTGTCCTGGAAGAAAACTTGCTTACTTCTGCTCTGACAATGTTCCCCAAGTCGGAGGATTGTTTTTTCCAGCAGGACAATGCCCCATGCCACACAGCCAGGTCAAACAAGATGTGGATGGAGGACCACCAGATCAAGACCATGTCATGACCAGCCCAATGCTGACCTCTTGCTCAGGAAAGAGCGGGGGCTGATAACCTATCGAACACGCAAAAGGAGAGAGACCATTGGCTGAGCAGGGGAGGGTGTTTCAGGCACATTCCACCCACACAGGTTGCTGGCTCCAGGTGGTGGGGTTGGCAGAGACGAGGCAATGAAGAGTTGTCTCAGGTCCTGATTGGCTCGCTCTGACTGGCTGTTAGACTCGGGGTGAAACCCGGAGGACAGGCTTGCCGACAACCCAATGAGCGTACAGAACGCCTTCCATAATGGGGATGAGAACTGAGGACCATGGTCGGAGACCATGTTCACCGGAAGTCCATGGATCTGGAATATGTGGTGCACCATGAGCTGGGCCATCTGCTTGGCTGAGAGTAGCTTGGGGAGGGGAATGAAATGGGCTGCTTTAGAAAACCTGTCCATCACCGTGAGGATAGTGGTGTTGGGAGACCAGTGACGAAGTCCAGGGATAGATGTGACCAGGGACGGTGAGGGACAGGAAGTGGTTGAAGGAGGCCAGCCAGAGCTTTGTGAGGAGTTTTATTCTGGGCAAACACGGTGCAGGTGGCGACGAACGTGGAGATGTCAGGAACCAAGGTGGGCCACCAAAAATGTTGTCGTACAAAGGCCAGGGTCCGACAGAAGCCAGGGTGGCAGGCCAGTCGAGAGGAATGCGCCCCTTCCAGAACCAGGGAACTGGCAGAGCCCGGGACAAACATCTGTTTAGCCGAGCCCCCCCCCCCCGTCTAGGGAGGAGGGACTCGGGGTCCGATGGTGTAGCAGAGGTGCTATAGAGGCATGACAGCGCATAGCAGGGCCATCGAGCTTGCCTGGAGTTGAGGAGCTTGGCGGTGCGGAGATATTCCAGGTTCTTGTGATCTGTCCATACTATGAATGGGTGTTCTGCCCCGTCTAACCAGTGCCTCCACTTCTCCAACATTATCTTCACCACGAGTAGTTCTCAGTTATCCATGCATGTCGTAATTCCTTTCCATGGTTTTTTGACACGATGGGAGAGGAAAATGCAGGGATGCAGCTTTTGATCTTGGGCCGGACGCCGGGACAGGACAGATCCCACTCCGACGTCCGAAGCGCCAACCTCCACCACGAACTGGTGGGACAGATCCGGATGGATTAGGATGGGGGCGGTAGTGAATTGGTGCTTGAGGTCCAAGAATGCCCGGTCTGCAGCTGGAGACCACGTGAACAGGACCTTGGAGAGGTGAGTGCTGAAAAGGGGGAAGCCAGTGTGCTGAAACCCCGGATGAACCATCAGTAAAAATTGGCGAACCCCAGGAAGCATTGCAGCTCCACTCTGGAGTTAGTTTGCGGCCAGTCCACCACCGATCTCACCTTTCCAGGATCCACTTACATGCAGCTATGATTATCCAAGGAAGGAGATGGTGGTACGATGGAATCTGCATTTTTTTGCTTTGATTAACAGCTGTTTCTCCAGATGACACTGGAGGACCTGCTGGACATGTTGTTGAGCTGAGCGGGAAAAACTAGGATGTCATCAATGTAAATGAACACGAACCGGTTCAACATGTCATGGAGAATGTCGTTAACCAGGGCCTGGAACACAACAGGAGCGTTGGTCAGTCCAAATGGCATCTCCAGGTATTTGTAGTGCCCGCTAGCCATGTTAAAGGCAATCTTCCACTCGTCCCCTTCCTGTATCCGTACCAGATGATAGGCGTTCCGGAGGTCCAACTTGGAAAAGACGGTAGCCCCCTGGTGACGCTCGAAAGCCGAGGGAATGAGTGGAAGGGAGTAACATTTTTTAACCGTGATGTCATTCAGGCCCTGGTAGTCAATACACGGCCGCAGGGTTTGGCCCTTCTTCTCCACAAAGAAGAACCCTGCACCGGCAGGGGAGGCAGAAGGACGGATACCCCCTCCTAAATGTACCAGGGTAGCGTCCAAAAAACTATTGTCGGCCCCAGAGTCAATGGGTACCCGGAGAGATTTGAACCGGTTATCACAGCAGGATGGCATGGACAGGAGTGTGAGTAAGCCGGAGACTGGACATTCTCCGTAATGCCCACCAACATACTTATACCTCCTTATGAGCCGTGTCTTTTTTACATGGCAGGTAGAAATGTAATGTCCTGTAGTCCCACAATACAGACCGCTCTTGGTGTTCAGTCTGTGTAACCGTTCGGCAGGAGACAATCTAGCTCTGCCAAGTTGCATAGACTTCCTGTAGTCGCCCATCGTACCAGATAGTTAAGGCGATGAGAGGGAGGAGATCGATGGGCAGCTACTGGGCTGTGAGTTCGTCTTTCACCTCCTCCATGAAGGAATGTGTCGAACAGGGCTTCTGGGTTCCTGGCACTCTCGGTCGGCCAACGTGTGGAAATCGACTGCATAGTCTGCCACACTACGGGAGTCTTGCCATAGCCAGAGTAGCTTCTGAGCAGCTTCTCTTTGAAAACAGAATCAAACCCTTTCTTCACCTATGCCATGAACTCATCTAGACTGTAGCCCTGGCAAGAGCCCTCCTGGACATTAGTGTTCTAAAACACGCTACCTTTGAGCAGTCCGTGGGAAAAGAAGAGGGCTATAGCTCAAAGATGAGGGAGCACTGGGAGAGAAATCCCCGGCAGGTCCCTGAATCTCCAGCGAAGCGTTCTGGATGAGGTATCCTGGGTTCTCGGCAAGCCGGGATGCCAGGGGGGGACATGCTGCTGACAGTGGGGTTACTGAGAGGCTGGGAGGTTACGGTAGTGGCTGGCTGTCTAATACACAATCCACAGACTTGCTCCAGCAATGTATGGAAAGCGCGGTCGTGGCGTTCTGTCAAGGTCTGGAATTCTTCCAAAAGACCTCAAAGTAACTTCTCGCATCTCCGAATGGTGGCTCCTTTGGAGGAGACGGCGTTGAGGAGCTGGTCCAAGTCTGCTGGGTCAGTCATGGCCAGTTTGTACTATCACGACTTAGGGTAAGACCGACCCAGATGCAGACAGTTCTTATCACAGATGCTTATTGACAAAACAGGGGGCAAGCAAACGACAGGTCAGTGGCAGGCAGAGGTCAGTAATCCAGGGCAGAGTCAGAAAGTTACAGAATGGCAGGCAGGCTCAGGGCATGCAGAATGGTCAAAACCAGAAGAACTAAAAACAGGCACTGGACAGAACAGGTGTATGGGGAAAAACACGCTGGTAGGCTTGATGAGACAAGACAAACTGTCAACAGACAAACAGAAAACACAAGTATAAATACACAGGGGAAAATGGGTGACACCTGGAGGGGGGTGGAGACAAGCACAAGACAGGTGAAACAGATCCGGTTGTGGCAATGTTAGCTGAATCCAAGTTAAAACCAACTGACTGCAGCATTACTGTGAAAATGGAGTAGGCAAGTGGAAGGGGGTGAATGTAGGAAACTTGTTTGTCTGCTATATACTAAGGACCAAAATTGCCTGAAAAAGATGGGCATTACTAGACAAATTTACCAGTTTCATTTGAGGACAAAACTGTTTCCAGCTGTGACATACAGGTTGCACAATAGCTTGGAAGAAATGTTTGATGTACAAATTCCATGGCACATGGTGTATGAACTGATACATAAAAAAACAGCGTGTCACGTTCGTTGTACGGAGGAGACCAAGGCGCAGCGTAAGATGAATAATACTTTAATGAAGACGAAGAACACTTAATAAACTATACAAAATAACAAAAACGAACGTGAAGCTATGATACAAAAGTGCAAACACAGGCAACTAGACAATAACCCACAAAATACCCAAAGCAGATGGCTGCCTAAATATGGTTCCCAATCAGAGACAACGATAAAACACCTGCCTCTAATTGAGAACCAATCTAGGCAACCATAGACATATATAAACACCTAGATGATAACCAACCCCATAAACCTACAAAACCCCTAGACAGTACAAAACACATACATCACCCATGTCACACCCTGACCTAACCAAAACAATAAAGAAAACAAAGAATACTCAGGTCAGGGCGTGACAGTACCCCTCCCCCCACAAAGGTGCGAAAACCAAAACCGGGTGGGCTTTTTCACGGCGGCAGTTCGGGTGAAGGACGTGGACCCCGCTCTACCTCAGTCTTGGCCCACTTAAGTGGCGCCTCTGGAGCGGGGACCCTCAAAGCAGACCCCGGACTGAAGATCATCATAGATGGCGTCACTGGACTGAGGAGCGGCTCTGGCAGGAGGGAGATTCCAGCATCGCCGGCGTGACAGGCCGCATCGGCACTGGCGGCTCCTGGCTGGCTGACGGCTCCTGGCTGGCTGACGTATGAGGTTCCGGTCTGCTGCCCATCGTAGGAGGTTCCGGTCTACGGCCCGTCGTATAAGGTTCTGGTCTGCGGCCCATCGTAGGAGGTTCCGGTCTGCGGCCCGTTGTAGGAGGTTCCGGTCTGTAGACTGTTGCCGGACACTCTGGACTGGGTACTGTTGCCGGACGCTCTGGACTGGGTACTGTTGCCGGCCGCTCTGGACTGGGTACTGTAGCCGGACGCTCTGGGCTGGGTACTATTGCCGGACGCTCTGGACTGGGTACTGTTGCCGGACGCTCTAGACTGGCGAGGCGCACTGTAGGCCTGGTGCGTGGTGCCGGCACTGGTGGTACTGGGCTGGGGACACGCACCTCAGGGCGAGTGCGAGGAGCAGGAACAGGGAGTACTGGACCCTGGAGGCGCACTGGTGGCCTGGTGCGTGGTGCCGTTACTGGTGGTACTGGGCTGGGGACACGCACCTCAGGGCGAGTGCAGGAGGAGGAACAGGGCGTACTGGACTGCCGAGGCGCACTATAGGCCTGGTGCGTGGTGCCGGCACTGGTGGTACCGGGCTGGGGACATGCACCTCGGGGCGAGTGCGAGGAGCAGGAACGGGGAGTACTGGATCCTGGAGGCTCACTGGTGGCCTGGTACGTGGTGCCGGCACTGGTGGTACCGGGCGTACGGGGGGGAGGAACTGGGCGTACAGGGCTCTGGAGACGCACAGGAAACCTGGTGCGGGGAGCAGGCACAGGACGTACTGGGCTGTGGAGGCGTACTGGAGGTCTGGAGTGTAAAGCTGACACAACCCATCCTGGCTGGATGCTCACTTGAGACACTGTGCGCACTTGAGACACCGTGCGCATCTCTGCATAACATGGTGCCTGACCAGTTACACGCTCCCCACGGTAAGCACAAGGAGTTGGCTCAGGTCTCCTACCTGACTTAGCCAATCTCCTCATGTGCTCCCCCCCAAAGAATTATTGGGGCTGCCTCTCGGGATTCCGTGCTAGCCGTGTACCCTTATATCTTCGCCGTTCCTCCATTCTCCTGTATCCCTCCTCGCACTGTTCCAAAGAATCCCATGCAGGCTCTGGCACTCTCCCTGGATCGATCGACCAACTCTCAATCTCCTCCCAGGTCGTTTCCATTCGTCCTTCTCCCGGGTCCATTTCTCCATTAAGCACTGTTCCTCCCAATCACGCTGCTTGGTCCTTTTATGGTGGGTTATTCTGTCACTTTCGTTGTACGGAGGAGACCAAGATGAATACATGAATACATGAATACACACTTTATTGAAGACGAAGAACACTTAACAAACTACACAAAATAACAAACACGAACACAAAAACGAACGCAACTAGACATAGACATAGAAATAACCCACGAAATACCTAAAGAAGATGGCTGCCTAAATATGGTTCCCAATCAGAGACAACGATAAACAACTGCCTCTAATTGAGAACCAATCTAGGCAACCATAGACATATATAAACACCTAGATGATAAACAACCTCATAAACCTACAAAACCCCTAGACAGTACAAAACACATACATCACCCATGTCACACCGTGACCTAACCAAAACAATAAAGAAAACAAAGAATACTCAGGTCAGGGCGTGACACAGCGTTTGATTCAACACTGAGTTTTTCAATTTAAATTATTATACAAAATTCTTACCACCAACAGAATATTATATAAGGGTTAATTTTAAATGAATGTTGTGATTTGTCTGCCATTCTTGAACCTGTGACCAAAAACAAGCTACATGGAGACAATATCAGAATAAATGATCTAATGCTCTAAGGCTGAGATTGTTGTATGCCCCATGGGATGTTTGGCAATTTGGTAAAGCCATCAATCAACAATATAATAATTATCTTGTATCTTTAATGTACAATCTGTGGCTAGTCTGCGATTAGAGAAGTTCAAAGTTCATGTGAGACATCACAGCACAGTTAAAAAACACATGAAAATCAAAGGGTGTCTATGGATATAGGTGGGATGGGCCGAGAGTAGCAAACGGTTGGGTTTAAAAAGCTCATGATCGGTACTAGTTATTACTGAAAACACTATATAGATGTCCAAATACTAACTATCCACAATGTTGTGTGTGTGTATAAATACATAAATACATATGCCTATGCTCAAAAAGAAAAAAGAAATAGCTACAAAAGCATTTGGTATGTTATGAAATTAATTTTGGATTATATTTTGAACACCTGCCCCCTGAAAGGTCTGTGCACGGCCCTGTTTCCCACACATGCCTGAGTCATATATGCTTCATAGCAGTAGCTAAAGCTACAAGGATTTACAGTACTGTACATATCCTGCTCATATCTACAAGGTACACAAAAGGCCTAACACAATGTTGGTTGTGGTCGTAGCCGTTTCATAGCATGGACTGACATTGGCTAATAAATAACTACAGTGCCTTCAGAAAGTATTCACAACCCTTGATGTTTTCCACTTTGTGTTAAAGTGAGATTCAAATGGATTTCATTTTCATTTTTTGTCAACGATCTACACAAAATACTCATCTGATATGGATGAAAATATACTCAAATGACTTTGAGTATAGAGCCAAAATAAGGAAAATGCTTCACTGTCCCAATAATTACAGAGGGCACTCTATGACATATTGTGAATTCACAGCCATATCAAATATTGTGGTGCGACAAAAAACATGCAGGACATATGGATCTCAGAGGATGAAGAAATTAGCCATTAGTCAGCCACCTGACCCATGACCATACCCTTGGGTTTACCTTAGTTGAGGTCGATAAGTTGCTGCAGTTTAGGTCAGTCCTTTCTTCGATAGTCATTGTCAGAAATGTTACAGTTCTGTACTGTATGTGTATTCACACTGACATATTCAACATGTTTGTTGGCTCTTTATTTACTCATGACGATAACAATGATATGAGATCAGATGCTGTTATTTAGATGATGGCGCCACCCATAAAATGAGTAGTTGTTTATTTGAATACATCTTTAGAAGGAGTGAAGTCAGGGGAGATGTGTTATTTCATAGTTTTGATGTCTTCATTATTATTCTACAATGTAGAAAATAATAAAAAATAAAGAAAAACCCTTGAATGAGTAGGTGTGTCCAAACTTTTGACTGGTACTATATATATTTCCTTTGCTCTACAAGGTATACTGGATTTCTTTATATCAACATTTATATAATGATCAGCAAATACAACTCAGCAACACTGCATATTTGGATAAGTGTACTTTATTCATATCATATATATATATATATATATATGTCTGTTTTCATTTATACAATAATACAGTAAACAGTAGAGTGTTGCCCAGCTTTCGCCTGGGTCACAATTACATTTTCTTTTGGCACCCAGACTTACTTCCTGGAACACATAGACACAGAATTCCTCAATTAAAATTCTAACATTAGAAATATGGAATTATATTTTGATGGTGGGAGGCTAAGCTAAACACCACTGTTCAGGGCACAGCTATATTGTCAGCCAAAATAAGCTTAAGAACATATCAGAACTGATACCATAACATATTTATGGCTCTTTAATTTTACTGTTATTTTACCAAGTAAGTTGACTGAGAACACATTCTCATTTAGAGCAACGACCTGGGGAATGGTTACAAGGGAGAGGAATGAGCCAATTGGAAGCTGGGGATGATGGTATGAGGACCAGATTGGGACTTTAGCCAGGACACCAGGATTAACACCTCTACTCTTACAATAAGTCCCATGGGATCTTCAGTAACCACAGAGTCAGGACACTCATTTAACATCCCATCCGAAAGACGGCAACCTACACAGGAAAATGTCGCCAATCACTGCCCCCCTGGGGCATTGAGATATTTTTTAGACCAGAGGAAAGAGTACCTTTACTTACCTACTGTTCACCTAACACCTTTTTTGCACTATTGGTTAGAGACTGTAAGTAAGCATTTCACTGTAAGGTCTACACCTGTTGTATTCGGCGCACGTGACAAATAAACTTTGATTTGATTTGACCACCTACTAGCCTCTCCACCACCACTTCCAGCAGCATCTGGTCTCACATCCAAGACCAACTCTGCTTAGTTTAACAGGCAAGCCAGCAGTGGGATGCATGGTGGTATGCTGCTCACTATTGCTCTCTTCACTATGGACTGCAGGGCTGTTGAGGCTCTGTGGAAAGACATCCAAAATAGCACCCTATTCCCTATATAGTGAACTACAGTGTATTCAGACCCCTTGATTTTGACATTTTGTTACATTACAGTCTTACTCTAAATTGGCAGATTTTTTTTCTCCCACCAACAACCTACACACAATACCCCATAATGACAAAGTGAAAACAGCATTTTAGAAATGTTAGCAAATGTATAAACATTTTTTAAATATTTGCTATGAGACTGGAAATTGAGCTCAGGTGCATCCTGTTTCCATTGACCATCTTTTCTACAACTTGATTGGAGTCCACCTGTGGTAAATTCAATTGATTGGACATGATTTAGAAAGGCCTCACAGTTGACAGTGCATGTCAGAGCAAGAACAAAGCAATTGGGTCGAAGGAATTTTCCGTAGAGCGCAGAGATAGGATTGTGTCGAGGCACAGATCTGGGGAAGGGTACCAAAACATTTCTGCAGCATTGAAGGTCCCCAAGAACACAGTGGCCTCCATCATTCTTAAATGGAAGAAGCTTGGAGCCACCAAGACTCTTCCTAGAGTCAAACTGAGCAATCAGGGGAGAAGGGCCTTGGTAAGGGAGGTGACCAAGAACCCGATGGTCACTCTGACAGAGCTCCAGAGTTCATCTGTGTAGATGGGTGAACCTTCCAGAAGGACAACCATCTCTGCAGCACTCCACCAAATCAGGCCTTTATGGTCGAGTGGCCAGACGGAAGCCACTTCTCAGTAAAAGGCACACGACAGGCCGCTTGGAGCTGGCTGAAAGGCACCTAAAGGAATCTGACCATGAGAAACAAGATTATCTGATGAAAGCAAGATTGAACTCTTTGGCCTGAATGCCAAGGGTCACGTCTGGAAGAAGCCTGGCACCATCTCTACAGTAAGGCATGGTGGTGGCAGCAGCATGCTGTGGGGATGTTTTTCAGCGGCAGGGACTGGGAGCCTAGTCAGGATCGAGGGAAAGGCAATGTACAGAGAGATCCTTGATGAAAACCTGCTCCAGATTGCGCAGGACTTCAGACTGGGGCGAAAGTTCACCTTCCAACAGGACAACGACCCTAAGCACACAGCCAAGACAACAGAGGAGTGGCTTTGGGACAAGTCTCTGAATGACCTTGAGTGGCCCAGCCGGAACCCGGACTTGAACCCGATCTAACATCTCTGGAGAGACCTGAAAAAACCTGTGCAGCGACGCTCCCCATCCAACCTGACAGAGCTTGATAGGATCTGCAGAGAAGAATGAGAAACTCGAAAATACAGGTGTGCCAAGCTTGAAGAGTAATACCCAAGAAGACTCAAGGCTGTAATCGCTGCCAAAGGTGCTTCAACAAAGTATTGAGTAAAGGGTCAATACTTATATAAATGTTATGTATGGTTTTTTTTGTATGCATTTTGTATAAAAATCTGTTTTTGCTTTGTCATTATGGGGTATTGTGTGTCGATTGATAAGGGGAAAAATCTATTTAATTAATTTTAAAATAAGGCTGTAATGTAACAAAATGTGGAAAAGTCAAGGGGTCTGAATACTTTCCGAATGCACTGTACATAGGGAATAGGGTGCTATTTGGGACGCAGACCTATAGCTCTGTGTTCATAGGTTCTAAGATGGACAAGAACATAGGTGATTCCACCACATTTCTGTTCACAGCTTAAACCACATTTCAACTCATCGCAATATTCATACAATATGTAAAACACATGCAAACCTTCTGAAGTTAACTCTTTAAAAGCTGACATGAATGTTTTGTTGAGGCAATTTTTTACATTTTTTTTATTGTATCAAGGGGGATATGAAAAAGAATACTCTTGTATCTTTTAACAAAACAACACTTACTCACACCAAGCATTTTAGGCTGCTCATGCTGAAACTGTCACTTTATGAACACCAATGTGTTTTTTATTTTATTTTTACCTACACTCCATTTTGCATGATAAAAAACACTCTTCTAACAGAAAAGTGCCAGAGGAAAATGTCCCAAATACACTTGGTGAAATAAACAGGTTTTACCATTTGAACAGTTTCCTATAAAAAGAGTACAACAGCTAAAACATTACATGCAGGCAGGATTTTCTAAATTAAAGTGGAGTTTAATGCATTTTTCTGTCACATGTTATTTAGTGTAGAATTGCGTTATAAGAGCTCGGTGTTGTGAAGTATAAGTGTTCAAGTGAAGGAGGGTTATTGCCCTGACTGTGTCCTGATATTTAATATGGTTTACACTTAGGCTTAGGGTCCATTTGTTTGGATAGTATCAAAATTGTGTATTGAAATGAGGGTAATGGGTTAACATATAAGGGCCACAATGACAAGTAACAAGTTGTTTCCATTGGTGTGAGATCATTACAACCAGTTGGGCAATGATTCAACACTCTCTAGGTATGGTCCACAACACTTTCTAGCACTTTCTATACCATCGGTTCATGGTCACAGAGGCAACCAACACCTATCAATGAGACGGGTTCTTGGTCTCAGGTCCTCCATGTTGCTGTTTTTTTCAACGGTTTGCCTCAATTCTTAGTAGTCTCCTGATGAGTTGGTGAAATGTCATACAAAACATTTTGGGTATAATAGAATGATGGCCATGACTGCGGACCTAACTTTTATCAGACTAATCTTCATAATTAGGCTGCAATATCGTAGCCTGTGTTGCTGAGTACAACAAGAGTACCACACGATTTGATAGACAGTGGATAAACTGCTAGACACTGTCCTCACAGATCATATCACTTTTCTAAATAATGGTGAATTTTAGAGTCTGGTCCTCTACAAACTTTGATATATTCTGGCTTTTGACGTGCGTGTTAAGAACATTTTCTAATATCGTTAACTCAGAAATAAACATTTTAGCTCACTTTCTGTATAGGTTACTGAAGGTTATTTGGAACATAATTCATTAGGGTACTTGGTTACTGGAGTGACAAGTATATTGTTCAAGTAAAAATGTTTCTTGGCTCAATTTCAATTCATAGCTTTGAACCACTTTAACACATTGTTAAACTGTACAGCTGTGTACATGCAACATACATAATATACCTTATGGGTGGTGAGGCTGCAACATACCAGAGCAGAGTTATAATGTAATTGCAGAATCTGATGCAAAACTGGTTTACTTGAGGCTAGACCACTTCTTTCTTGTGCATTGAGGGCATAGAAAAACCTTGCGTTATCAGATCCTCAATGTCTGATCTAAATCAATATGGATATGTAAGATTTACCCTTGATTGCTATAGGGACAATCATTTTTTACTGTATATAATGGGATAAATGAAAGTTAGTCAAAGTAGCACATTCTTTTTTACATTTACAACTCCAACAAAAGCCTTTCATACAATCCATTCATAAGCAATTAACAACACCATCATACATACATCATTCTATGGCTGTCTTAATATAGATAACGCATGTGTTTATAGATTCCAGTGTGCTGTTTAAGGAGGCTTTATGCATTGCAGAATAATGAGTTATATAGTCTTTATAAACCACCCTAGTAGACCTTTTCCTGCTCATTTAGTATTTCTATAGATGAGCTGAATCACTGACAGTTTCTTTCTCCAACTGCAGCAATATTATGCTGTCAGCATTCCGAGTAAGCAAATAAATAAATACATCACACAACCTCATCCCTTCCGTACGTACATAGCCAAAAACATCAAATAAAACAGATGGTTAAATCTGAGAATATTTCTAGATAACTCATTTCAAAATAGATTCTCAGGGATCGTCCAATGGAAACCAAGATGGAGAAGGAAGTAGAGTGTAATGCTGCTGAGAAGAAGTTGAGGAAAGTGAGGGCAGGGCGACTAGAGGTAGTCATTTATGCTTCAGTCCTAATGAAAGAAAGCCATTTATAGGTGTTTGTTCTATGCTGAGTTCTTGGGTAGAACCAGTGTCCATGCTCCAGCCAAACCTACAAAAAGTGCAAACGGAGGAGTGCTTGTGAAACCAACATTGTCCCGTGAAGTTCACTGTGTTTTGAACAGTTATTGGAATCTCCAGATGTTTCCATACGAATCACACTCCTTTTCAGCTTCATTTGATGAAATTCGATAGTAGATGACAGGTTAATATACTCTCGCAAGAACAACTCCCAGCTTATTGCAGGAGTGATAAGACAGCACATTTTTGTGTGCGCCATTATCTGGTTCTGGTATGAGAAGACTGTCAGTTTCTGGACAGGAAAGAAGCAAGTCTTTCACCGTAAGAAATGTAGTTTTATGTTTGCTCGCTCTTTCTTAGATGACTCCTCTGTACACCTAAGAGAGAGAGAAAGAAGTGGATGAATAGTAAATTAGTGTTAATCTTTACATACAGCGAGCTAAGAATAATTATCCTAGTTCCATACTCTTTGTTGTCAAATATGGTTTTCCATCTCTGAGGTCACATTGATATGAAAAATCTCACCAATTTCCAAGGATTGAACAATTACACTGCCTCAATGATGTTCAATCTGTTCCTGTAATGGACAAAACATGTAGCATAAATCTATTGACATAACTAGATACAAATTCACCTCACCACAAAACGACTAAATTATTTTGGCACACGCAAACCTGTCAGATATTAAGATCAGTGAATTGATAGATTCAATTAAACAGATGAGTGAATGTCTTTACTTTTCAGAAATGTCATCTAGTGGAGGTGCCAAACTCTCTTCTGTTCCTGTGAAGTGGCCTCCTTCCACTGATTTCAGTTCATCTGATTGATGTTGGTTGCTCCTGGATTTCACCTGTTAGATAAGAGTACTACTTTGTTAAATGCCCAGTGCATTCAAAAACTTAATTTCCTGTGTTGTACTGTATATGTATTTCCACACTGAGATTGGAATAATACTGTGCAATTGTGAAAATTATGATAGTTGTTTGAAAAGACCACCTGAAATGTCTACTTGTTATGGTGGGATGTAGTTTTGGCCTGCCTGGTGAGATCGCCATGCTTTAAATTAGTTGATAAACTGATAAGAAAGAGTTCCAAACCTCTCTGCCAACAACATATAGTTTTCCCCTCCCCACCCAGACCACTCCCAGACAGTCCTAGCTAAATTCTTGCTTGAGAAATTACTCTTTGCTAAAAAGCCATTTTTGTTTATTTGTTACTATTTTCATTTAAAACAATCACAGTAACGTATTTAATTGTTACCCAGAAATGATTTCATATTTAAAAAAGGCTGTGTTGGACCTTAAAACACCAAGGAAACCCATGTTAACCCACAAACAAAGTAAAATTCCCTAACAAAAATACAAAAGAGAAGTCAAGGTAGCAGTTACTGGGAAAGTTACTGGGAAAGAAACACCCAGTGTCACAGACAAAACAACCATCAAAGACCAAAAAATGTACTTGCAATCAAAGAGATTGACAATTGCCAACAGTCAGGTTTTAAGTTGCAGGTCCTTAGTGTCAAAGAACAGCTCACCTTCCACACAAACAGAAATATGATGGCCGCAATAGGAATTACAAGTAGTGACAGGAGGCTTCTCTCCACTACTTCTGGCAGGAACCTCAGAGGCTCTTTCCCTGTAGGGACAGAAATGTTATCGAAAAGGTGCAAGCAAAGGAATCATACGAAATCGGACCATTCAAACCATTTGTATTTGAAAGCTGGCAAATAATTGTAATATATATATATATTTTTTATTTCACCTTTATTTAACTTCTTTGGGACTGGGGGGCAGTATTGAGTAGCTTGGATGAATAAGGTGCTCAGAGTAAACTGCCTGCTACTCAGGCCCAGTTGCTAATATATGCATATTATTAGTAGATTTGGATAGAAAACACTGAAGTTTCTAAAACCGTTTGAATTATGTCTGTGAGATAATAGATATATTATCACCTAATGTTGTGTTAGATCTTTTTATCAACTTAAGTTCTTATGAACACTACAAGTTTTGAACTTCTATTTGCAATTTATGACCTGTAGGACTCAATGATCTGAGCTCATACAACTCGTTTATGAGTTTAAAAAAGCATAATGTATCGATTAGTTTGACAATAACAAATACTTAGATGAAACATATTGTGCTATTTATCACAGACTTTGTGTCAAAGTTTAACAAGGACTCTCTCCTCCTCACCAGTGTCATGATCAAAGATATTATCAAGAGCCTCACATACAGTATATTGTTTGGTCATTGTGCTGCCACAGAATGAATTGTGAGCAAGGCCACAAAAAAAATTGTATATTATTTTTCAGAGAGAACTTGTAAATCGGTCAAAATCGACAGGAACACAGCAGGAGGGTTAATGGAGAGGTACTGGTGCCCATCCACCAAAGAAGACAAATAGTCGTTTTTAATTCTGGCATATGATAACCACCACATTATATTTTAGACGACTTAACAAGATCGAAACAGAGCTGACTCCTATGACCATATCATCATTGACCACTATCTGAATGGCGGCAGCGTAGCCTAGTGGTTAGAGCGTTGGACTAGTAACCAGACGGTTGCGAGTTCAAACCCCGAGCTGACAAGGTACAAATCTGTCGTTCTGCCCCTGAACAGGCAGTTAACCCACTGTTCCCAGGCCGTCATTGAAAATAAGAATGTGTTCTTAACTGACTTGCCTGGTTAAATAAAGGTAAAAAAATAAATAAAATATGAGCGAATGCAACAATGATGTAAGATAACATTTACACTTAAAAAAAAACACTTCAACATTTACCTGATGCGGGGTATTGTGTTGTTATTGTAGTTGCTGATGCCTTTGTTGTTGTTGGACAGGGAGGTGGATCGCATTCTTCTGGCAAATCTCTATTCGAACGGGCCGTGTTTAGAAAATCTTCAACAAACTGAAAATAGTGTCCTGTCTGCCATTTCTCATCTCTATAGTGGCACTCAAAATCAGATGTGATCACCTCCTATGGATAAAAAAAAGAAAAAATAATCTCAATGATGTGAAATTCAAAACATAAGCATGTTAGCTTTAACTTTCCCCCTCCCAATGGTGCTCTCATTTAGTGATGCAGCAAATATTTCAAAGAACACAGCTGGGCAGAGATGTTTGAGCCCAAAATTAAGACATATAGGACAAGGGGTACTTAACTATCCCTATTGGATTATGAGCGAAGTTAATATGAGTAATATGCTTTAACAATTTATTACATCTGCATTACGAATATATTTCTTCACTCTCATGAGACTACAAGAGATCCCCAGGTCCCTTTGTGAATACCTGATCTACCTGACAGATGACCCAGTCCTCACAAGACATTATTGCTGAGAACTCAGATGTGAGCTGATGTGGTCACTGGGATATTTTTGCTAAGAACTTTTGTAAACTTGTTTATTAATTTATTCTAGTCTCTTGTATTTCTCTATTTCATGTCAATGGGCCAGAAAGAATTGCATTAATGTATGTGTTATTGGCCAGCTCCACTAGAAGCAGCTAGGTAGTCATCCCAGTCAAAGCCTCTATCCAACAAGTCCTTAGCCAATTCCGTCTTCAATGTTTTGAAGCAGTTGACGCGTTCAACTAACCCATTGCACTATGGGTGGTATGCTTATTGCAATAATTGTAATTGGTAATGACATATTGGTATCATAAATATTATATGTACAGTAATGCACTTCAAAGGTGCATTTTTGAATAGCCTTAAACATGTGTCCTCATCAAGATAAACCTGTCATAGTAGCTATCGCAGTTACATTATTAGTATTAGAACCAAAGCACCAAACGTACCAAGTTCTTCATGTGATATCGCGTCTCTTTCAGCATTTCGATCAATATGCTGATATTATATTTGTTGGATGAAATGTTTCCAAACTTGTCTGCTAATCCTCGTAAACTGAGTTCCAAGTGGAAAACATTTAGCGTGACCCAACACATTCCACCCTGAAAAATAAAACAATAATCAGGACATAAGAATCATGGCTACTGGACAGTTTTGACATTTAGGCATCACAGACAATCAATTATATTTTCTAGGAAATACAAACATTTGAAGTTATAATCATAGTGTAATCATGCTATTGAGAAGAAAACAAAATCTTACCACTTCTTTTGGAATATATGTCACTGGAATCTTGTAATCTTTAGGTATATTTTGTTTCTGTTCAAAAACAGACAATATCAAAACATTTTACCAGAAATGTTTGTTACCAAACTACTGATTTACATTAATGCAAATTAGTGTTGCACAGTATATCAAAACATCTGTACTTTTTTGATGCTAGAGCATGAAAAACTGTTACTGTCGTCACTTTTCTCAAATGTGTCTCATGTCGTATACTGATTGAGAGGATCAAGTCTGCCTGTCAGTGCAGCCAATGTCCCCTTAGCACGAGCGCACCATTCATGCAACATGTTGGCTCCCCACTCATGCTGCACAAAAGTTAACACTTTAATAATGCAACAAGGCATGTTGAAATGTTGATACTGTTAATTACTTATTGTAAAACAATGTTCATACAGGCTAGAAAACCTTACCATACAAGATGATACCGGTAGCTTCCAGCTTTGTAGGCTAACTTTCCTTGCTAGCTTACAGATGAAGCTGAAATCTATTCACTATCCTAGTACTTTGTTTGTGATGCAAAATATGATGATTTCAAAGCTAATTGTCACCAAAAACGTTATTAATTCACTTAATCATCTCCATGCCAAAGATACTTTCCCCCTTCGTCTGTCACGTCTCTTCCCCCCGAACTAAACTAACTGTGTGGGCGTGTGACTCATGAATGACGTCATTACTGGGTTTAAAGAGACAGCGGGCACTTTTATAAAAGAAGAGATTGCTACTTCTATGAACATTTTGTTGATTGGTACAATAAAATAAGTCCCAAATGGAAGGGAAACAGATTGTCTGTAATCTGTAGCTATATGAAAGCAACGAAAACAAGCTCAAAACTCAATGAATGTACAATATGCATATATCCTATTGAATATATATATTGTATATATATGTATTGTGGATAGACCGCCTAGACTACATCTTGATTTCCCAGTTTATCAATAAAGATTTACTATTCAAATAAATGATTCCCATTATGTTATTTAGTTAGATTGGTAAAAACAAAGCAACATTAATTGTATAATTTATTCATTAATGCAAACATAGCTGGCCCTGAAACATGTTGACATCAAATTTAAAATGTAATGATATTGAACTCAAAAGATTCCCAACTATTGAAGAGAGCAGTAGCGGAATGTATCTGTCTGGATCAAGTGCCATTCTGTGACTTTGGCTAATACACCTGTTTTGCCGTGGTATCATGATGGTATCGAGTATTGCGATATTAAACCTGGTATCGGTATCGAAGTAAAAATTCCGGTTTCGTGACAACACTAATGCTAATGCAGGAAGTCCAACTGCATTACAATACCCATTAGGATAATAAGTGGTATTAGGAAACAATGACTGAATCTAAATGGATCAATGTATCAAAGTATAAAGTTCAAATTAATTGTGTGCAACTGGCATTGCAACAATGTTACGCATAAGCCTAATGGTTGATTTCGAAAGTATCCCTGGTTGAGAATAAAACTACATACTGGCAGTAACTGGATCGAGACAGCTAAATGCAATAAGAGCATTAGCCAAAGAGCTTTAATTTGCAGTTTTGGTGGCTTGAAGTAGTAAGTACTTCCGAGGACCTTACCAATAGTGAAATGCTTGTGATGTCATCTGTTACAGCATCTCCAAATTCACTTGAGTGAACTCCAAATGTGGTGCACACCAATAAATGGACACAGATGCGTATCCAAATCTGAAAACCAAGAAAGACAAACACACAACATCATGAGAAATGTCTACAGATAAATATTATATTAGCGTAACTAGCTGTTGCCTACAATTGAAGAGTTTCATTTCAAAATGCTATATATCCATTTTCAGAAATGTTGGTATATTAGCTTTTATTGTTTTAAAGACATTCTTAAATAGATTGGTGTGTTTTTTCACTATCTAATTATGGCATGGGGTTGTTAAATGACAGACCTACTGTATTTGTTAAAATCTGTCACTTGATGGTTACATTTCAGAGAATGTAAGGGGTGGGGAATGGCAGGGAAGTCAAACGCAGGAGAGCAGAACTAGGTAATAGCCGGAGCAGTTTAATTCCAAAACCAATGGCATCAAGAAAATAACAACTTGGGTACAAAACCAGACGCGAGCCAGTCAACATGTGCACAAGCACTTACAAACAAACAATACCACACAAAGACATTGGAGGAACAGAGGGTTAAATACACAACACGTAATGAGGGAATGAAAACCAGGTGTGTGGGAAAACAAGACAAAACAAATGGAAAGTGAATCGGCGATGGCTAGAAGACCGGTGACGTCGACCTCCAAACACCGCCCGAACAAGGAGAGGAACCGACTTCGGTAGAAGTCGTGACAGAGACAATCATGTATTTTTGGGGGGCAAAATGCTACTTTTCCACCTGACTCACTGATAATTGTTTTATAGAGAACAGTACAAATGATACATTTGTGACAAATATTATACTTTTTATAATTCAATACAGTAATATGAGATTTGTATGTAAAACATTTTACATTTGAGTAATTTAGTAGATGCTCTTATCCAGAGCAACTTACTGTAAGTGCATTCATCTTTAGATAATTGGGTAAGACATATCACAGTAAAATATACAGGATACCAACACTTAATTCCAGCTAAACAATGAATATATAGCGTTTTGCAAAAAAACACATTGTTATACACATCTAAAATCTATGAATAAAATATATGATAAACAATCATTTCTATAGAAAAAAAACATAAAAATGTGGATATAGCATTTTAAAATTAATGATTTAATTAGACATAATCCACTAAAGTGAATCCTTAGGCTGATCTTAGTTGATCTTAGTTGTCTGTCTACACCTCGCCCCTGGGGCATTTCCTCGCCCTTGGGGCATTCCCTCGCCCCTGTCACCCTTTCCCCCATGACAGTCTGAGCATGTTATGGGCAATTCCACAGTAACGAAATTACGCTTTGACCCAGTATTTTCACTTTTAAATGTATGCCAAAAAAACCTAATTGATTTTAAAGTTTAACAAACCATAAAACTCTTTGAACAAGGACTACTTTTAACAATCGCCACTGAAAAATGTACAAAAACTAATTTTGTGATATAAAGTTGCAGATGCAAACTTTGGTAAAGGAATTATGGTAAAATTTCCCTCAGGCGATTAACTGTTAAATATCTGCGCCGAATTAAGATTCAACGATGTCTGAAGAAAGAATGGTGTGTCAGCTGTGGCATGACACCTTGAGTTTGAAATAATCTCGCTAACACTTTATTTTAAGGGGTCCTTATTACAGTGCAATTACATGTGTAAATACACTCTAACAAGTATTGTAATTAATTTTAATACTTCAGTTACACTGTAATAACAACATGTAACTGGTGATAATTGCAGTCTGTAATTACAGGGGTGTAATAACAAATGCTTGTTACCATGCTTGTTAAATGTAAAACTGTTTCCGATACCATCCCAACGCACCATATTTCAGCGTTAGCCAATTGAAAACCGACCACCTCATTGAGACAACTCTGCAACAAAGGTCTGGCAAAAACGTGTTCAAACGGTTGACATATAAAAATACTTTAAATTATTAAATCATTTAATGTTAATTTGAAAATGGGTCAGCTATTTTAACCATCAATTACATTTTTGTAGACACATTAATAAACAGTTATGGTCAAATTGTGAGAGAGTCATTCGTGCTTGCCAAATCGTAACCCTATGAAGCTTGTTTGAATAATGGTTTATAAATGCACTTAAAAATGTCATCAGACACACTGTCGATCATGTAACCTTGCAAGGGTTTTTACTGTTGGAACATTCTCACTTTTGGATGGGATGCATTGGTGCAATTATTTATTTATCCAAGGAATTAAGGCATCATTTCAAGATCTGCCCATCTGCGCAACACGTTCGGAATAATGGCGACCTCGAACATGCCCAAGTGTTGAAACTGACTCCATGTAACAGTGTGTAAAGAACGGGATCGAGAAGGTCAGTGTGCAAATTCCAGACATGAAAGATTGCTTTAAAAAAACAAGGTGTTGTGTCAAATGTCAACACACGAGACAGAAAGTACATTTTCATGCAATTTGTTTAGCTTTTTTGGATACATTAATTCTTCCTTGACGTAGTAAGCTAGCGTTTGGTAGCTAACTGCAGCTAAATATCTATCAAACGTTAGCTAGTTTTTGTTGGGCCTACCAACTAGGCTAGCTATTTAGTTAAAGAATAGACTTTCCATGCAATCTGTTTTTTTGTTTGTTGTTCAGCTAGTATGCTAGGTAGCTAGTTTTACAACCTTCACTTGCTAGCTAGCTACTTAAAGTTTGGTTGCTAGTCACTAGCTAGCTAACGTTAGCTGGGCTCTTCCCTGAACCTTTTTCTAAGGGTATCTGGGTAGCTAGTTACTTGTGTCAACACAATTGTTGCTAGCTGGATAACGTGAGAACTAGCTAGCTATCTGCATAAACTACAGAAATCATGAGGATGATAACTAGGGGTAATGAATAGTGTCTATGCTAAATACCACAGATTCCCACAAGGTCTCAGACTCCAGGATGGGAAAATGCTTACAAGAAAGAAACAGATGAGGTCAGAGACAGAGTTTTCCATTCTTACTTGTAATGTTAAAAAGGGAAGAAAAAGACAATCCCATATTTCTAAATTAGCTAGCTATCTAGACTACTCACCATAATTTAGGCTAAAGATTTGAGTCACCACTAGAATAGTTGTTTTTTTGTGTTATATGCCTATATCTTTGTTTAATCTAATTAATACAAATGTTAATCTAACAATACAAATCTATATTATCTCATAAGATATGTAAGGTATTTTACGATGTTGCAATAAGGTTGACTAAAGTAGAAGCTCATCTTTTGTTTGTAGGTATTTTCACTTGGTAATGAGTTATAAATAAGTAATTATATAGATAATGATCATAGCTCACTATAAAGTTATACTTACTTTAAAATAGCTAAATCCTGTGTAACCAGCAACAATCTTGTACTTATTCCGATATTACAGATATGTTCTCCGTGGTATATTACTGTGTATATTTTCTTACTTGGACGGTGCATTCAGAAGCTGACGATTGTCAGAAAAGGTAACGTACTTTGTAGGTACATAATAATTCAAAGTAAGTACCCCTCAAGATATCCTCAATTTTAACAAGCTAAATCCTGTGTAACACCTATTAATTGCATTGTACTTATACAGATATTACATGTACTCTGGTGTACTAGAGTGTTTATCCTCCCACTTGGATGGCGCTTCCGGAAGTCTTAAAATAAGGGCCAGGTTTTCAGGCTATATAAGTACACATGAATTACAAGTAAGTACCATTCAAGATGCACTTCATTTTAAATAGCTAAATCATGTGTAACTGCATGCACTTATGCAGATATTACTGTACTCTGTGGTATCCCTCCAGGACACCTACACCACCCGATGCTACAGGAAGGCCATAAAGATCATCAAGGACATCAACCACCCGAGCCACTGCCTGTTCACCCCGCTGCCATCCAGAAGGCGAGGTCAGTACAGGTGCATCAAAGCTGGGACCGAGAGACTGAAAAACAGCTTCTATCTCAAGGCCATCAGACTGTTAAACAGCCACCACTAACATTGAGTGGCTACTGCCAACACACTGTCAATGACACTGACTCTACTCCAGCCACTTTAATCATGGGAATTGATGGGAAATGATGTAAATATATCACTAGCCACTTTAAACAATGCTACCTTATATAATGTTACTTACCCTACATTGTTCATCTCATATGCATACGTTGATACTGTACTCTATATCATCGACTGCATCCTTATGTAATACATGTATCACTAGCCACTTTAACTATGCCACTTGGTTTACATACTTATCTCATATGTATATACTGTACTCGATATCATCTACTGTATCTTGCCTATGCTGCTCTGTACCATCACTCATTCATATATCCTTATGTACATATTCTTTATCCCCTTACACTGTGTATGACAGTAGTTTTTTTTGGAATTGTTAGTTAGATTACTTGCTCATTATTACTGCATTGTCGGAACTAGAAGCACAAGCATTTCGCTACACTCGCATTAACATCTGCTAACCATGTGTATGTGACAAATAAAATTTGATTTGATTTGATTTGATTTATACTTGTGGGTTTATCCTCTCACTTGGATGGCAAGGAGGTTCAGGTTGTCATAACGGGTAACGTACACGTTAATTATAAGTTATCATTTTATTCTAAACTGGGATGACAACCGTATGGTAGACCCCAGTCAGTGAGGTTGACCTCTATCTGTAAACTCAACCAAGTTAAACACAGATGTTACACTCTTTTGGGGCAAGTGCTAATAACAACGAGTGGAGATTTTGAATAGTGCGCATTCACGGGTAGGTAATTAGAGTTTATCGAGCCTCTAACCTTTGCAATCTCTGACACCCAGCACATCTGTCCACAAGAGATTTACAACCTTGTGACAGGCATTACTGAATCAGATGCAGCTGAGAAGAAACTAAAGACTAAATTGGTGAATTTAGTGGAAACTTGCCCATTTGTAACAAGCATTAGTTACACCTCTGTAATAACAGACTGCAATTACCACCACTTACATGTTGATATTACAGTGTAACGATAAGTTATAATTAACTTCATGTTAGTGAAATTACATGTGTAATTACACTGTAATAAGGACCCATTCAAATGAAGTGCTCCCAAAATCTATTTTGGTTAATGAACTACCGTAAGTGAAGTGGATTTACACCCTGGGTCCCTGATCTGTTCTACACAGTAATGTATAATTATGGATATTAAATGTCATTTTCCTCATTTTTGATACCGATTTTTGGGTAATTCCGTTACCAAATTGGTAACATAATTCCGAGATTGAATCACTGAATAATTCATAAACAAAATTGTTATCAGGAAAAACACTAACTAACTGGTAGGTCTGCCTTTACGTGTTACTTCAGTGAACTTTCATTATCCTCCCTCCTGAGGGAGAGAAATTAGACAATATCTTAAAGATATGTGAGTTTTTGGTCATGGACTTACAAGACAATTTCTCAAAAATGAAAGATAAATGTTTACATTAGTTGGTAGGGGTCTTTACGTCAACATTATTGTAATTTTATGTATTTCTGATACCTTAAGACTTTCTGGTAGATGTTTTCTAAAATGTATGCACACATGACTGTAATTGCTTTGGATTAAGGCGCCTACTAAATGGCATTTATTATTATTATATATTCAGACCCCTTTTCCATCTGTTTATCCAGAAATCAAAGTCTTAACCTATGGCACTTTTTTTACATGGAAAATGTTTGAAACATGTATCTATGCCATTTCCCAAAACTATAGACTCTTAGCTTTCATTTGACATGCTCCTATGAACTTCCGATGTTGGTGCTCATGGGTCCTTTTCGATGGAAATTCCCTTATGCAACAGACCGACCTGACCCACACCTTACCCCCTCATAGCCCAGATAAAAACCCAATATTAGGAAGGTGTTCTGAATGTTTTGAACATTGTGTATATTATCAAGGGGCGGTTGCACCAGTTGGTTGTAAGTGGGTCATAACTCTACATCCAACGTAAAATGCACTCAATGCCAGACCTACAAATTTGACTTGTGGCAACACCTGGGTCTAGAGGTATGACTGGGCGTAGATTATATGCCTAGTAGAGAGCAGGACTAGGTTTTCAAATTGGGACTATCGTCGTCATGATACGCACAGAAAATAATAGGAATCTATATTTTCAAAAGGATGTGAGTCTCGTGTTCATATTTCACAACCTCCATAGTTTTTGAGTTGCCTATGAGTCGATAGCAAAAAAATACACCTGATTTATTCTACATTATAGCATTCTGCCCTTTTCTGATCAGTGATAGATTAGCAAACAAATAGATTAGCTACCACCACTATTTATTAGACCAGCCAGAGATAAAATAACCGCATATATGCTACAGACGGAGATTCAGTAAAACCAAATCAAATTGATTGATTATCCGACAAGTCAAGGGCTTTTGGTTGGGATAAAGGCTACTACGCGTGTGAAGAGCAAAATAATCAACTTGTAGCAAAGTCTTCTGACCAGTGCTAAACAAGGTAGACTAAAGATTATGATCATGAGCACTCACCTCAATATAGCTAATTGTAACCAAATATCCAAGCAGAGATTCAGTGAAAAACATTTGACATATCAAGATGAGTCCCCACACTTGTCTCAATCAATCAAAAAACGGTGGTGAAATGATACACTACATGACCAAAAGTATGTGGAAACCTGCTCGTCAAACATCTCATTCCAAAATCATGGCATTGATATGGAGTTGGTCCCCCCTTTTATGCTACAACAGCCTCCACATGTCTGGGAAGGCTTTCCACTAGATGTTGGAACATTGCTGTGGGGACTTGCTTCCATTCAGCCACAAGAGCATTGGTGAAGTCGGGCACTGATGTTGGGCGATTAGGCCTGGCTCGCAGTCGGCATTCCAATTCATCCCAAAGGTGTTCGATGGGGTTGAGGTCAGGGATCTGTGCAGACGAGTCAAGTTCTTCCACACTGATCTCAACAAACCATTTCTGTATGGACCTCGCTTTGTGCACAGGGGCATTGTTATACTGAACCAGAAAAGAGCCTTCCCCAAATTGTTGCCATAAAGTTGGATGCACAGAACCGTCTAGAATGTCATTGTATGCTGTAGCATTAAGATCTCCCTCCACTGGAACTAAGGGGCCTAGCCCGAACCATGAAAAACCTCCCCAGACCATTATTCCTCCTCCACAAACGTTACAGTTGGCACTATACATTGGAGCAGGTAGCGTTCTCCTGGCATCTGCCAAACCCAGATTTGTCCGTTGGACCGCCAGATGGTGAAGCGTGATTCATCATTCCAGAGAATGTGTTTCCACTGCTCCAGAGTCCAGTGTACACCACTCCAGCCGACTCTTGGCATTGCGCAAGCTGATCTTCGGCATGTGTGTGGCTGCCTGGCCATGGAAACCCATTTCATGAAGCTTCTGATGAAGAGTTCTTGTGCTGACATTGCTTCCAGAAGCAGTTTGGAACTTGGTAGTGAGTGTTGCAACCGAAAACAGCAGATTTTAATGCGCTACGTGCTTCAGCACTCAGTAGTCCCGTTTTATGAGCTTGTGTGGCCTACCACTTCGCAGCTGAGCTGTTGTTGCTCATAGATGTTTCCACTTCACAATAACAGCACTTACAGTTGACCGGGGGAGCTCTAGTAGGGAAGAAAATGTATGAACTGAATTCTTGGAAAGGTAGCATCCTATGACGGTGCCGCGTTGAATGTCACTGAGCTCTTCAGTAAGGCCATTCTGCTGCCAATGTTTGAGAATGCATGGTTGTGTGCTCGATTTAATACACCTGTCAGCAACGGGTGTGGCTGAAATAGCCGAATCCACTAATTTGAAGGGTTGTCCACATACTTTTGTATATAGTGTAGTTGGACACACACGGCTATTGCTTTAAATGATTTAAGACAGTTGGATGACTTTGGGAGTTTCGGTAAGCAACAATTTGATACATGCTTTCAATTGCATTAACCTACTTTATTCCAATATGTTCGCCATTCAGTGATATTCGTACTCCCAGTAATTATTTATTGATCCATCCAGTTGTAGTTAAGAAAACGTGCATGCATAGTGGTGGGCTTTGCAAAGTGATGGGCGAAGTGACAGCATCGCAAAGTTTAGAAATTCCACAAGGATGGTATGAATGTGCATTGCTTATGCCAGACTTAGCAACCATTAGTCTCAGTTTGATTGTTGCAACAGGTGTAAATTCTGATCCCGAAGTCGGACATAGCTACGCCCGACCTAGCATTTAAGACCAACTTATTTACACTGATGTGCTATTAGCAAAAAGCATTATCACCTGTAACCCAACTGATGAAGCATAGTGCCTATAAAATGTACACAGGCAAAAGCATGGGGTTTATACAACTGCATTTACCCCATTGGACACAAAATCCTGATTGTTATTATTAATAATTTTATCATACAGATGAATATATAAATAATAATCAAATGTTTATGTTGTTTATATTACAAAGTATGTTATTGCCCTTTTAAGGACATTGCCCCTTTAAGAGCTCTGTTAGTAGCTACACCTAAGCCATGCTTGAAACTCCATGCTACACAAGCAGATGAAGGAGTAGAGAAATAAATGTGGTAGCAATAAACTGTTATCCCTCTTTTTTTTAAACAAAGGACAAAACTATTTTCAAAAGGTAAAGTCCCAGGTTTAACCTGCTAGGTAAAGTCCCCCCTTATCTCAGCTCGCTGGTCACCATAGCAGCACCCACCTGTAGCACGCACCCACCTGTAGCACGTACCAATTCTTCCTTTGGCCGCCTGTCCTTTCAGTTCTCTGCTGCCAATGACTGGAACAAACTACAAAAATCTCTGAAACTGGAAACACTTCTCCCTCACTAGCTTTAAGCAGCTCACAGATTACTGCACCTGTACATAGCCCATCTATAATTTAGCCCAAACAACAACCTCTTTCCCTACTGTATTTATTTATTTATTTAGCTCATTTGCACCCCATTATTTTGATCTCTACTTTGCACATTCTTCCACTGCAAATCAACCATTCCAGTGTTTTACTTGCTATATTGTATTTACTTCGCCACCATGGCCTTTTTTGCCTTTACCTCCCTTATCTCAGCTCACTTGCTCACATTGTATATAGACTTATTTTTCTACTGTATTATTGACTGTATGTTTGTTTTACTCCATGTGTAACTCTGTGTTGTTGTATGTGTCGAACTGCTTTGCTTTATCTTGGCCAGGTAGCAATTGTAAATGAGAACTTGTCTCAACTTGCCTACCTGGTTAAATAAAGGTTAGATAAATAAATAAATAAAATAATAAAAAATCCACAATCAGGCATGTCAGTTCAGTGCACACAGGGTAACAGAGAAAATACAATATTTGAGAATACATATTTCGTAGAAAAGACATGCTTCTGTCTGGAGATTTTATTGTGGATCTACAATGATCTCAAAAACAATCTCTCCACAATCCATATGAGGAAAATCTGTTGCAGTGACGGAGAACTTTATGCTTCAAACAAAGGAAATACAACCCAGGTGTTGTGGTCCTTATTTTACAATTAGCTATACCACAATTGAGCAAAAGTTCAAACTACTTTGGTGTAGCACTTGGTCTTAAAAAAGTGTCACGTGAGGCAGGAAAATGCCAGGCCCTGGTGGAACAGATGCCTGGGGACTATACACAGTGGCAAACTGTCACTGGTAAGATTAGGAAATGGATATAATAGCATCATACAGTGGCTTTGACATCTGGCTTTGGATAAACTGAGAGAACACAATGGTGTCAGAGTCTTGTGAGCAATGTTATGAGGGCTACTTAAGAGACTCAGCATGAATTGAGATTCTGTTTGTATCACAAAAAAATCAGATTGGAATGAAAAATTATCAAGACATTATAATAGTTCAGGGAACAATATTAATGATGTAAGTCTTGCAAAAAAGGCCCCTTAGGGCAAATCATGTTAAATTGTTAATTATAGACTTTAGAAGCATTTTTATAAACCTTGAATACACTACAAGTTCGCATTTCCAGCTGTGCATTTACTGCAACAGGGTTATCAAATTAAGATCCACCATCTGAAAATGATTGGAATTTGTTTCCGGTAACTGCTGGGGTGAAGTGATCTTATCTGTAATTTGCATATTCTGGAGAACATTCCTGAAATATGATAAATCAGTAGTTTAGAGATGGTAAAGTTATGTTATCACTCAAAAGTTATACCGATTCAAGTTTACTGTAAAAACAAGGTAGTTACATATGATATAGTTGTTATTAACCAAGAAACTTAATGTAAATTAAAATCCAGTAGTGTATAACCTTTATAATTACTATGTAGTTACAATGTAACAACTTTTTCAGACACTACCCTAACTAGGTCAAATTAGGAGACAGGAGAGCACTAGGTATAACAATCTTTACCAACCCACTCTGTAATTACAATATTGTTACAAGTGAATATATAAATATAAATATATTGACAATGTACTTACCCAGGAGCAAGCAACATAATGTAAAGTGAAGTGCCATTTTGTATTACTTGTAGTTACAATGTAACAACCTTTGCAGGCAACAGGCTAACCAGGAGAAAAATAACATTTTCCCGTTTGACTTTTCTAATATGGATTTGAAAAATATTCATATTCAAACTATTAAAATTCAAAGCAATAACTATTATTAAAACGTAATAACTAGTTAGTAAAACATATGCACACAGGTTTGTAAAGCAAGCTATCATTTCCCCTCTTTTCACTAATAGTAGGTAACAGCTAGCTAAGCACTGGCACAATGTCAACACGTTTTCCAACACTGTCACTGGTTTAATCAGGAAGTGCATAGAGGATGTTGTCCCTACAGTGACAATTAGAACATATCCAATCCAAAGAATGTGGATGAATGGCAGCATACACGCAAAACTGAAAGCGTGAACCACCACATTTAACTCCGGTACGTTGACTGGGAACATGGACAGGTACAAACAGACCATCCATGACCTCTAAGTCAATCAGAGACAAAAATACATCATAGGGAAAAATTCAATGGCTCAGACACAAGACGCATGTGGCAGGGATTCCAGACAATCACGGATTATCAAGGGAAAACTAGCCACGTCCCAGACAGACATCGACGCCTCACTCTCAGGAAAACACACCGCTGTCTTGGCTGTAACCGACATGAGTTGGACTTTCAAGTGTGTTAACCCTCGCAAGGCTGCCAGGATGGACGGCATTCCAAGCCGCATCCTCAGTGCATGCGCAGACTAGCTGGCTGGAGTGTTTAAAGACATTTTAAACCTCACCCTATCCCAGTCTGTTGTCCCCACTTGCTTCAAGATGTCCACCTTTGATTGTTCATGTAACCAAGCAAGCTAAGGTAACTGAACTAAATGACTATCGACCTGTAGCACTCACCTCTGTCAAGATAAAGTGCTTTGAGAGGCTGGTCAATGACCATATCCCCTCCACCTTGCCCGACACACTAGACCAGGGGTATTCAACTCTTATACTATGAGGTCCAGAGCCTGCTGGTTTTCTGTTCTACCTGATAATTAATTGCACCCACCAGTCCCTGATTAGAGGGGAACAATTAAAAACGCAGCGGAACTGTCTTTGTGGTCCAGAGTTGAGTTTGAGGACCCTAGACCCACTACAGTTTGCATACCGCCCCAACAGCTCCACGAACAACACAATTCCTGTTGCACTGCACACCACCCTATCCCGCCTGGACAAGAGGAATGCCTATGTGAGAATGTTGTTCATCGACACCAGCTCTGCTTTGAACACCATAGTGCCCCCAAGATTGTCACTAAGCTCAGGGCCCTGGGTCTGAAACCCTCCCTCTGCAACTGGGTGTTAGACTACCTGATGGGCCGACTTCAAGTGGTGAGGGTAGCCAACAACACCTCCGCCACTCTTAATCTAAATGCGGAGGATCTGAAATGGTCCCACCACACTGACACCATGGTGAAGGTGCAACAGCGCCTCTACAACCTCAGATGCCTAAACAAAAAAGCCCCTAAAACCCCCAAACTTCTATGGATGCACCATTGAGAGCATTCTGTTGGGCTGCATCCCTGCCCGATGCGGAATCTACACCGCCGTCAACCAAATGGCTCTCCACAGGGTGGTGCGTTCAGCCCAACGCATCACCGGGGGCAGGCTTCCTGCCCTCCAGGACACTTACCGAACTTGGTGTCAAAGGAACCTCAGGCACCAAAGTCACAGTCTGTTCACTCTCCTACCATCTAGCGGAAAGAGACAGTACAGCTGCATCAAAGTCAAAAGACTGAAAAACAACTTCTATCTCCAGGCCATCAGACTGTTGCACAGCCACCATGTCATCTCCTGTAATAAGTGAGAGTATTAAGTAGAGGCAAAGATGAAGAAGGGGAAGAGACCGGTTAAATAAGGCTGTTTAAGCCTCGAGACAATTGAGACATGGATTGTGTATGTGTGTCATTCAGAGGGTGAATGGGCAAGACAAAATATTTAATTGCCTTTGAATGGGATATGGTAGTAGGTACCTGGCGAACCGGTTGAGTGTGTCAAGAACCGCAACGCTGTTGGGTTTTTCAATCTCAACAGTTTCCCGTGTGTATCAAGCATTGGAGTCAACATGGGCCAGCATCCCTGTGGAGCGCTTTCAACAACTTGTAGAGTCCATGCCTGGAAGAATTGGGTCTGTTCCGAGGGCAAAAGGGTCTGCAAATCAATATCAGGAATGTAATTCAGACCTCTTGACCTTTTCCCAAATAATTTTTACATTGCAGCCTTTTTATAAAATGGATTATATCGTTTTCTCCCTCATCAATCTACACACAATAGCACATAATGACAAAGCAAAAACGGGTATCATTCTTTTGCAAATGTATCAACAACCCCCACCCCCAGAAATATCACATTTACTTAGGTATTCAGACCCTTTACTAAGTACTTTGTTGAAACACATTTGGCAGTGATTAAAGCCTCAAGTCTTCTTGGGTATGACGCTACAAGCTTGGCACACCTGTATTTGGGGAGTTTCCCTCATTCTTCTCTGCAGATCTTTCAAGCTTTGTCAGGTTGGATGGGGAATGTCGCTGCACAGCTATTTTCAGGTCTCTTAAGAGATGTTCCATCGGGTTCAAGTCTGGGATCTGGCTGGGCCACTCAAGGACCTTCAGAGACTTGTCCCGAAGCCACTTCTGCGTTGTCTTGGCTGTGTGCTTAGGGTCGTTGTCCTGATGGAAGGTGAACTTTTGCCCCAGTCTGAGGCCCTGAGTGCTCTCAAGCAGATTTTCATCAAGGATCTCTGTACTTTGCTCCCTTTTTCTCGATCCTGACTAATCTCCCTGTCCCTGCCGCTGAAAAACATTCCCATAAGTATGGTGCCAGGTTTCCTCCAGACTTGACGCTTGGTATTCAGGCCAAATAGTTAGATCTTGGTTTCATAGATGAGAGAATCTTCTTTCTCATGGTCTGAGAGTCTTTAAGCGCCTTTTGGAAAACTCCAAGCGGGCTGTCATGTGCCTTTTACTGAGGAGTGGCTTCTGTCTGGCTACTCTACCATAAAGGCTTGATTGGTGGATTGCTGCAGAGATGGTTGTCCTTCTGGAAGGTTCTCCCATCTCCACAGAGGGACTCTGGAGCTCTGTCAGAGTGACAATCAGGTTCTTTGTCACCTCCCCGATCAAGGCTTGTCTCCCCCGATTGGTCAAGAATGATGGATGCAAATGTGTTCTTGTGGACCTCACCTCGAAACTTCTTCCATTAAAGAACGATGGAGGCCACTGTATTCTTCAATGCTGCAGAAATGTTTTGGTACCCTTCCCCAGATCTGTGCCTCAACAATCCTATCTCGGAGCTCTACAGACAATTCCTTCGACCTCATGGCTTGGTTTTTGCTCTGACATGCACTGTCAACTGTGGGACCTTACATAGACAGATGTGTGCCTTTCCAAATCATGTCCAATCAATAAAATGTTCCCCAGGTGGACTCCAGTCAAGTCGTAGAAACATCTCAAGGAAGATCAATGGAAACAGGATGCACCTGATCTCAATTTCAAATCTCATAGCAAAGGGTCTGAATACGTATGTAAATAAGGTATCTGTTTATTTTAAATACATTTGCAAAAATGTATAATAACATGTTTCAGCTTTGTCATTATGGGGTATAGTGTGTAGATTGATGAGGTAATAAGGTATTCAATCCATTTTAGAATAAGGCTGTAACGTAACAAAATGTGGAAAAAGGCAATACTTTCCGAATGCAGTTTGGGGTCACTTAGAAATGTCCTTGTTTGTCCTTGTTTCATATATACAATGGAGACATTAATGTTGTAAATGACTATTGTAGCTGGAAACGGCTGATTTTTTAAATGGAATATCTACATAGGCGTACAGAGACCCATTATCAGCAAACATCACTCCTGTGTTCCAATGGCACGTTGTGTTAGCTAATCAAAGTTTATCATTTTAAAAAGGTGAATTGATCACTCGAAAACCCTTTTGCAATAATGTTAGCACAGCTGAAATCTGTTGTTCTGATTAAAGAAGCAATAAAACTGGCCTTCTTCAGACTAGTTGAGTATCTGGAGCATCAGCATTTGTGGGTTCGATTACAGGCTCAAAATATCCAGAAACAAATAACTTTCTTCTGAAACGTCAGTCTATTGTTGTTCTGAGAAATGAAGGCCATTCCACATGAGAAATTGCTAAGAAACTGAAGATCTTGTACAACACTGTGTACTACTCCCCTCACAGAACAGCGCAAACTGGTTCTGACCAGAATAGAAAGAGGAGTGGGAGGCCCTGGTGCACAACAGATCAAGAGGACAAGTACATTAGAGAAACAGATGCCTCACAAGTCCTCAACTGGCAGTTTCATTAAATAGTACCCGCAAAACACCAGTCTCAACATCAACATTGAAGAGGTGACTCCGGGATGCTGGCCTTCTAGACAGAGTTGCAAAGAAAGAGCCATTTCTCAGACTGGCCAATAAAAAGAAAAGATTAAGATGGGCAAAAGAACACAGACACTGGACAGAGGAACTGTGAAGTGGCATCCCGGAGTTGCCACTTCACTGTTGACGTTGAGACTGGTGTTTTGTGGGTAGTATATACAGTGGGGAGAACAAGTATTTTATACACTGCCGATTTTGCAGGTTGCAATAAAATGCAAATTAATTACTTACAAATCATACAATGTGGTTTTCTGGATTTTTGTTTTAGATTCCGTCTCTCACAGTTGAAGTGTACCTATGATAAAAATTACAGACCTCTACGTGCTTTGTAAGTGGGAAAACCTGCAAAATCGGCAGCGTATCAAATACTTGTTCTCCCCACTGTGTGTGTGTGTATATATATATATATATATATATATATTTTTTTTTACACATATTTAACCTTTTTTTGTGTATGCATAAAACTACCTTAATTCTTCCATATAAAAAATAACAGTACCGTTCACCTTTATATGAGTCCCGTGACACTTATGGGGCTTGTAGAGTAAAAAGGAGAACACTATCGTGTTCATGAGTCTCATAATTCCATAGAGGGGTCAAAACAGTCGGACGCTAAAGACATTCGTGAGAAGACAGATTTTCCAGATGTCTCATGGTCTAACAAACACCGCCCTAGCTCTGTCATCTTTAACCTCCAATGCAAAAAAGACACATCTCTAGCTTAAACTGACAGATTTTGAAGGGGATTTTTGCATTGTGTTACTTAAATTGACACACCAGTGCTTGATCAAAATGAAAACAAGGTAAATTGGGAAGTAATAGTAATTGGAGATTAAATTAAATTTTTTAACAAATCGAACACACATTTTCATAAAGAACTTAAATGAATGCTTCCTTGTTTGCTTCAGTAAGTCAAAGCACATTTTAGTAGAAAAAGAACATAGCCAGGTTTCTGCAGTGCAGGTTTGATTGAACTCCAGACTAACATTAAAATAGAGGCACACTTTTCTAGTTCTTAAAAGGCCTGTGTTCATGCTTTGTTTGGTGCATTACTGCTCGAGGTATGTTGTGTTGGCTGCACTGCACTGCCTGATGACAGGGCCAGCTACAGGCATAGGTGACATAAGCGGGCATTTTTTTTTAGCTCAGTTAAGGGACTCGAAATTTGGTTGTGCATCAGCAGTTTCTCTCATTATGTCATTCACTGACATTTATTAAATTGAAATGTGTTATAAAATGTCTAAACCTCTCTCCGTCCCATGGCAAAATGTGTAGAATTGCAGAAAGCTTGCTTTAAAACTGCAACATCTGCTCTACTCCCAATGGCAAAATAGGGCCGGCCCTGCTTGATGATGATTACCCATGTCCTCATTGTCTACAACCTACTTTGATTCTACAGCCACTTTGATCCTGCGGTATCATTAACCAAATAGACTCAACAGGCCCTCCAGATACCCAGGCCTGTGCCTTCCTCTCCAGCCCTCTCCAACAACATACAGTAATCTCATTGTACAAAAACACAGGGCCATGCATATCATTAGTACCACATGGCATATTTTAATTTAGGCCAGCAGTTATTCACAGGGAAGACCCTGTTCCTAATCTCATCGAAATAATTTTGGTCTAACGACAATACAACATCTCTGCCAGTGCACTAAATATTTTATAAAAGGAGGAAAACATTTGCAGATAAAATCTGTTTTCAAAGCCTAGATGTTGTCTCATATGAGATGGAAGAAATTACTAAGGAACAAACTATTGTTTTTCAGTGGACTTGAGGTCTATGACCAAGGCTTTATGGTCCAGTGCATTGTTTACTGACTGGAATGGAACAACAATGACACGGTCTTGGTAGGCTTCTGGCTTCTATTGTGTCTTGTCCATCTTGACAACAAACAAAAACATTTCTGCAGTTTTCTCAGGTATTGCGAAAATCATATGTAATGGAAATCTGAAACATTTCTGATTTTGGTCTAAGAATGACAGTGTAAGCAGATTTAGAACATTGGCATTTGTGTAAAATAATGGTTTCATCATATCTGATGGTAACCCAAAATAGAAGGCCAACAAGTGTGGGTAAAAGTGAAAACCATCAGGAAACGTAAAGTCTGGGATAAAAAACAGGAAATGCGATTGACCTATTCCCACAGTGATTCAGAAAGCGGACCAGCGCCCACACAAAACGTGTATAAATCAAATCTGCATCTACAAATTGCATTCTGCCTGCCTCTGTCCACTCAGGTGCACTTAAAGGCCCATGTTAACTAAATAAACTAATGGATACGATGCCATGGGGATTATACTGTCTAAAATGTAGAGGCTCACTCAATGCCATGTGGTCAACTGAAGAGATTGAGTACTGGAAGTACATTGCATTGGCAACTAAAGAGCACATTGAGTAGTATATCTTCAGATCAATAAAATACTTCTACTACTACTACTGGGTCATTCAAAGAAATGAGTGCCTTTTGGCATCCCTTTGATATTTTAAGTAGTAATTGTGCACAAATATTGCATTTTAAAGCCTGTTATATTAAATGAAGTAGCCTTTAACATAGACCACATAGAAAACTCAATAAACCTGAGTTTCTTATACAAATAAAAATACAGCATTTTGACTTCCTAGATGTCACATCCTCTGACTTCTGGGAATATGTTAACCCATTTAACTTGAACATTTATACAAGTTTTCACCATCATTGTAAAGCCATAGTTATTTTGTTGCTTTCACAAAGTCATTTTTTTATAATTTCAGAGAGAAAAAACCCTGTCCCTCATTTTTAGGTCAACCCTGTTACATCAACAGAACACTTGTTTTAAAGGGTAACTAAATCCCAATTTCAGCATTTGCACAACCCCTTAAAAAACATTGTGGGTGGGGATATTGCTCATAAATATTCATTTTGTGGGGGTGGGTAAACGTAGTTGTACCTGATCCCAACACTTTCTCTCTAGAGCATGCTTACCAGAAGTCTACTGGCAGCCTCTGATAATAAAAGCATGTGCATCGGCGAGTAAAAATGGCTCTGGACAGCTACCTCACAGTGGTGAGGCGCTGAGTTCCTGACACCTATTGCCACTTCTCTTTGAAATGTAGACTCACATTTATTGCACCTTTTGTGTTGGGAAGAAAAGTGCAATCATCACCTTGAAAAATGAAGATTAGGGGCTCTATTTAATCCAACCCGCATTGCAATATTTATGCAGTAGATCTTTTTCCATTGGTCAAATTAACTCACAGATTGGTCTTGGGTACTGTATAAAAACATACAACTACTACCAGGGTGATCCCTCTCACAGGAACGCTTTCACTTTTCAGAATTAGGCATGGGATGAATATTGTAAATAAAGGTAAAAAAAAAAAAAAATGATTTCTGCCCATTGTGGGATAAGAATTTACAATCAGCTAACTAATTTTGGCTGACTGCGCCAACAATCAGTTGTAGAGTTTGCGAAAAAAAATACATTGAATTGACATGTTGTCATCTATTTCTTGTTACGATGGATGTAGCTACAAATATAAACACAATCATCATAACCTACCGTACATGTTTTTTTTCTTCGGAAAAGCACAGATGTGTATGAAATGGTAAGCAAAAATGTTGAATTTGGTCATATGCAGAAATGTGCCTAACTGCCTTTTGAATTTTGTGTAACGTCAGTCGTCTAGAGAAGGAAGCATCATGAAAAAAATATTGGCACGCTCCACTTACCAAGACCATTGATGTCACCTGCTTTTATAGTAAGCCTTGAGGTGGTACCACCTAGCATATCTAGAAGGGAGAGTATTTCATACCTAACCCCTCCCACCTTCTAGAAAGTGCCTCTAATCACAATTTCAAAAGTAGAGTTTAACTGTTAGGGGCAAAATAACTAGATTTACTACTAAAAGACCAAAATATATAACTTTTCCAACTGTCAAAATGAAGACCAGAATATATGTGTTTCACTTGAAGCCTAAAAGATTTGGTCTTCGATGAAAAAACAGTTTAGGGTGAAACTATTCCTTTTTAAATATAGACTACCGTTCAAAAGTTTAGGGTCACATAGAAATGTCCTTGTTTAAAAAAACAAAAACATTTTATGTCCATTAAAATAACATCAAATTGATCAGAAATACAATGGAGACATTGTTAATGTTGTAAATGACTATTGTAGCTGGAAACGGCTGATTTATTTATGGTATATCGACATAGGCGTATAGATGCCCATTATCAGCAAACATCACTCCTGTGTTCTAATGGCACGTTGTGTTAGCTAATCCAAGTTGAGGCTAATTGATCATTAGAAAACCCTTTTGCAATGTTAGCACAGCTGAAAACTGTTTTTCTGATTAAATAAGCAATAAAACTGGCCTTCTTTAGACTAGTTGAGTATCTGGAGCATCAGCATTTGTGGGTTCTATTACAGGCTCAAAATGTCCAGAAACAAAAAACTTTCTGAAACTCGTCAGTCTATTGTTGTTCTGAGAAATGAAGGCTATTCCATGAGAGTAATTGCCAAGAAACTAAAGATCTCATACAATGCTGTGTATTACTTCACAGAACAGGGCAAACTGGCTCTAACCAGAAGAGAAAGAGGAGTGGGAGGCCCCGGTGCACAACTGAGCAAGACGAGAAGTACATCAGGGTGTCTAGTTTGAGAAATAGACGCCTCACAAGTCCTCAACTAGCTTCAGTAAATCTTCAGTAAATAGCAGAGGCGGGACCAAGTCATTGTTTTACAAGTCCCAAGTCAAGACAGGCAAGTCCGAGTCAAGTCTCAAGTCAAGACTGTCAAGTCTCAAGTCAAGTATCAAGTCCTAAACAAGTCATAATGTGCTCTTCACCAAATGTAATACCATTTCATATTTTTAACAAGGGTAATAGTTAGTATTTTACATTCACGCAAATTATGAATGGTTTTAAAAATATCTATATTTATTACTTTCCAAATAAAAGTTATATTTCCATGGAAATACATGGGTAGCCATGATCTCTCTCTAGATGAATTAATTAAGCAGCAGAGTATCTGCAGGCAATCCAACATGGCATTTCACATAGAAATATATCACCTACAACAGCCTTTGCCGTATGGAATAGAGAATCGAGTACAGATCTATATATTGCATTTCTATGTGGAAAACTGTATCTGAATGCGGTGCCTCAGATGAAATAAGCCTCCGTTCTTCATTATCAATAGAGAAAGCTCAAAACAGCCGACGACAGCAGAGAGAGGGATGGTGGGATTTGTGTGAAGCATAAACACAAATCAGTGGGTTCAAGCACTCGCCATAATCAGCAGGTTAGGAAGAGTACACAACCATTCTAGGAGGCACTCTGCCACAAATGTGCTCATTTTGATATTTTCCAGCTCCAAACAGCGTGGTGGTGAGTCAATCTGCAAGTCTAATCTAGGCAAGCAGTGAGGAGTGCACATAATACAGGCTCCAGACATCAAAAGCCAGCAAAAATAAACCCATGAAACAAACAAGTTACACACACTCAAACACACAACCTTGTGTGGTGGATAGCGGTCGACAATACTAGCCACGACTTACCGTTCTTTGTGCAGCTTCAAATGTCGAACAAAGTTGGAAATTGTTGCGCCTCCGTCTGTAATTTTCTTCCCGCATGTTTTGCAAGTTACAATCCGTTTTTTGTTGATACAGCATTGTCTTTATATACAAAAATAATATTTTTGGGTATCATCTTTCCAAGGGCTCCATCTGAATTCACCTGCTGACGTTCCTCTGCACTGCCACACACAATTTGATTGGCTGCTGTCCGATTCAAACTGTAATGAAGAGTTGATGCGCTGCACACTTTTTAATAGCATCGTTTTTAATATTTGGGCTTGGGGATGGTATCAAGTCAGGTCGAGTCATAAGGCTCAAGTCCAAGTCAAGTCATGAATCATTGGTGTTAAAGTCAAAGTCGAGTTGCAAGTCCTCAAAGTCGAGTCGCCACAGTTTTCAACTGTGCTAACATAATTGCAAAAGGGTTTTCTAATGATCAATTAGCCTTTTAAAATTATGAACTTGGATTGGCTAACACAACGTGCCACTGGAACACAGAAATTATGGTTGCTGACAATGGGCCTCTGTAGGTATTCAATTAAAAATCTGCCGTTTCCAGCAACAATAGTTGTTTACAACATTAACAATGTCAACACTGTATTTCTGATCAATTTTATTTTAATAGACCATTTTTTTTTGCTTTTCTTTAAAAAACAAGGACATTATTAAGTGATTTAGAAATCCAACACGCGGCACCCCCTCCAAAATTTCCTTGAAAATCAAATATCATGAATTACAGTAGCAGCGTCATAGACAGTGGGGGATTTATCCACAGCCACAGGGAAAAAGTAAACATAATTAACTATACATCCAACGGCTTGTTCTCTGCCTCGTACGCATGTATAATCACACCCTAACTTTAGATTTGCCTACTTCTATTTCAAATCTACTGTTGACATCAATGCATGTCTAATGTCAAAACGCAGTGTAAATACAATCATCTGAGTTTGGATTCGGCTCATAATTTACATTGATGGTCACACGCCTACAAATGGAAATGAGGCGGAAGACAGACATTACTACTTCCCTGGAAATCACGAAGCTGTTTAGTCATGGAGAAAGTACAGAATCTTTCCTAGCCATGATTGGTTGAGATAATGAGGGGGCTGGTACATTCACGAGAGTATTTCATTACAAATATACTGCACATCCCCCTCCCCCATATTACAATTTGTGCCACCCATAAGTGAGAAGTATAGACCATATATTGTGTTCCCTACAGGCTATAGAAAATAACTATCCATCAGACCCCAGTCCTACCTACAGGTTATGAAAAATATGCTATTTTTGTATTTCTGTTTCAGGTTTCCTACAGGATAAAGCCTCCACTTCTATGTCAAAGAAAATAAAACAAAACCACTCTAGCAAATACTACAGTGATGTCTGCCAACACACAACAGTAAATAATACAGTATACAACAGTCTGCAAAAACACAACAGTAAATACTACAATCTGCAAAAACACAACATGTTTTGTTTGATGAAATTATTTATATTGGATCAAATCCAACACATCACTGAGTAACTGCCTCCTTATTTTCAAGTATGGTGGTGGCTGCATCATGGTATGGGCATACTTGACATTGGCAAAGACTGGGGAGTTTTTCAGGATGAAAAAATGTGGGATGGTGCTAAGCACAGGCAAAATTCTAGAGGAAAACCTACTTCTGTTTGCTTTACACCATTTTCTGGGAGAGAAATTCACCTTTCAGCAGGACAATAACCTACAACACAAAGCCAAATCTACACTGAAGTTGCTTACCAAGAAGACAGTGAAAGTTCCTGAGTGGCCAAGTTACAGTTTTGACTTATATCTGATTGAAAATATATATTAAGAAAATTGTACTTAAGCCATGATCACCAACACCTTGACAGAGCTTGAATAATTTCGAAAATAATTAAGAGACTTACAGCTGTAATCACTGTCAAATGTGTTTCTAACATGTATTATAAACTGGGTGGTTCGAGCCCTGAATGCTAATTGGAAGATTGTCGTAGTATCTCAGACAGTATACCATAGGTATGACAAAACATTTATTTTTACTGCTCAAATTACATTGGTAACCTGTTTATAATAGCAACAAAGCACCTCGGGGGTATGTGGTATATGGCCAATATACCACGGCTAAGGGCTGTATCCAGGCACTCTGCTTTGCGTCGTGCATAAGAACAGCCCTTAGCTGTACCCACCCCCGGGCCTTATTGCTTTATTGACTCAGGGGGGTGAATACTTATCTAATCATGTCCATAAATTCTACCAAATACTAATTGAGTGTATGTAAACTTCTGACCCACTGGGAATGTGATGAAAGAAATAAAAGCTGAAATAAATCATTCTCTCTACTATTATTCTGACATTTCACATTCTTAAAATAAAGTGGTGATCCTAACTGACCTTAGACAGGGATTTTTACTAGGATTAAATGTCAGGAATTGTGAAAAACTTAGGTTTAAATGTATTTGGCTAAGGTGTGTGAAAACTTCCGACTTCAAAAGGTACAGCCCTACAGGTGATTGTAAGAGCCTATCCCCTGTATTACAGCCTGCATTACAGGCTCCTACAAACATGCTGCTGGTCAGTCAGGCTTTCGTTTTGCTTTAGGCAAAAGGGAAACAAATATTTCACTCATTGCCGGTGCTTCACAAGTATTTCAAGTCTGGTCAAAGAATTCCTCGATCGTGATTTGCCTCTCTAATACCAGTCTGTGGGTAGAATGTATGGTAAAAAGTCATGACTGACAATAATGCTGTTAGTCTCAGCAGGGACACAGGTTGATTTAGCATACCTGAGCTGCTTACAGACCATCCAGTCTGACCCATTTTACTAGCATTCTCAGGCATGTGGAGTCTAGAGTACAGGAGACATAGCACCCTATTCCCTTTATAGTGCACTACTTTCCCCCTATGGGGAATAGGGTGTAATTTGGGATGCAGACAGCCTCAGCAGCTTTCCATTTCACTGGCAATCATGCAAAAATCCCCTGAACTGTTTAGTTGAACCACTTTCTTTCACTCAGGCCATGTTTTGTGGCTTTCCCTTAACACTTTCCAGAAGCTTAGCCCTCTGAATTGTTGCCTGGTAAATTATGACATAGACCAACAACAACAAAAAAGCATCCCCTTGAAGGTTGACCTAATTGCGGAATGGGTGTCATCTTCCGCAGTCTCTACCCCCACCGAAAGGTTGTATACCTGAGGGGAAAATCTCACTCAATTCATAGTCTCATTGACCCCTTCCGCTGGATCACTATCTCTTCCTAAATATGCTCGGCTCTCCACAGGGGGCACATCGTAAAGCAGAGATACAAACAGGGCTGTCGGTGTGTGACCCCACTCTGCACCCCCCGGTGTCTCCACAGGTGCCTTGGGACCCTAACTTCTAAGGAGACCTTGGAGCCCACCATAAGGCTGATATACCCAGCCTTATTGTGGTCTTGGAAAGATTGACTACTGAGGCATTTGGGACCTTCGAGGAAGGTGGTCATGGATATGTTTAATAGCAGACAAAAAAAACACGAGAGGTACAGTATGTGTAGCTTATCTGTCGATGAGCATTTCTAAAAAGCAATGCACAAAGTTACGCACCTCACCTCACACATTATTTTCTTGATAGCCAAACATTTCACACATCCTGTATCGTATTATACTTTTATAGCTATATTTATTTTTCAGCAGCAGCTGCAGACTATTGCACAATGGGATAAAAAAGAAGATGTTATTACTGTAGTTGACTTGATAAAAAATAAGCAAGAGGGAAATGAAAGAGGGGAATGTTTCCTCTTTTCTGTGAGCTACCATACATGTCAAAACTATGAGTGGCTCATTGGAGTCAATAAAGTTTTGTTCCTAGCGAGTACTCTAGATTGATATAACCCGTTTTAGCAGGACATTGCCAATAAGGGCTTCCACACAACATGGAACAGGCAGAACATTTGCGTTACTATGAATTATCAGGATTTATATAATACTTTAATTTAACCAGACAAGTTATTGAGAACACTGGATAGACTGTACATCATAGGCCTACCAAAGGGTGCAAAGTTTCACAGCGTGCATAATGTATTTGTCAGTTGCTGTGCTGAAGTTGCTGTGTAAATAAGAAACAGGAATGCAAGTCTTGATGTGAGAAGTTCAATTATACTAACTGAATCAGAGAAAAAGGTTGTACTGACTAAAAGATTAGGCTACAGTAAAGTTCACACTGGAGGCTATGGCGAAAGTGAGAAACACCTGATTTCAGTTAGGCTCATATACCAAGTCTGGATACAAGGAAAGTTAGGATAAGGACTCTGGGTCTGCAACTGGATCCTGGACTTTGACAGGCCAACCCCAGGTGGTGAGGGAAGGCAACATCACCTCCATCACGCTGACCCTTAACACAAGTACCCAACAGGGGTGTTGGTGCAGTCCCCTCCTGTACTCCCTGTTCCCTCACGACTGTGAGGCCACGCACGGCTCCAACACCATTATCAAGTTTGCTGGTGACACCATGAATCCAGGACCTCTAACGGGCAGTGTGAAAAGAAGGCCCGGAAATAAATAGACTATTTTAGACTATTTTCTCTGCTGCCGCATGGCAAGAGGTACCGGTGCATCAAGTCTGACACCAACAGGCTCTTGAACAGCTTGTATTCGCAAGCAATACAACTGATAAATAGCTAACAGCTACAATAGCTACATGGACCAAATTTACCTGGTATCTTTGACCTTTTATTTAAGTATTTACACACATCACACACACACACACACTCCATAATTTGCTCACTCACACATATATACTGACTCTACACACCCACTCACATGCAAGCTGCTGCTACTCTGTTTATCTTATATTCTCTTGCACATGAAAATATGATATTGGAACTGACTTTAATATTTCCTGTATTTAGTATGCTTACTTAAATTGTGCATTTTATATTTCTCGTGTTTTTTGTTGTTGTTGTTGTAATACATTGAATATTGCATTGTTGGGTTTTGAGTTTTTTTTACAAAGGCATTTCACTGTACTTGTGCATGTGACATTAACTTGATATGGTAGGATCAACTTTAATGTCCCAGAGCAGAAAACTGTCTTAGAAACACACTGTAAAAACATTCCCTGTAAAGCTACTGCATTATCCTGGCACCAGAGTTGCCTGCTTAATACTGTTTCACAGCAGAGATGCTATAATATATTTCACAGTACTATTTTCCTTCCTGCAAAAACATACAGCATCCCTGCTGTAAATTTACATGGCTGCTGTAATGTTTTACAGTAAGGAAAATAGTACTGTGAAATATATTATAGCATCTCTGCTGTGAAGCAAAATTACAGTATTAATCTGGCAACTCTCATGCTAGGATAATGCTGTAAATTTACAGTGACATTTTCCCTAAAATCTAAAAGTAAGAAAAACAATACATTTGAACATAAAATAAATGTATTCATATTGGTAACATAAACAAATGAACATAATTGACCATAGAAGTTACAGTTAACGCATGTAACCAGATAAGAGCATCACTAATCTAAAAGCGATATTGTGTGCCTGTGGGGGAGAGAGAGACAAAGAGAGATGGAGTTAAAAATTGGGATTGGGTACAATCCTAGATCTATGATCAGGGGCAACTACTATGGGTAAGGGCGTTCCCAAGGAGGTGAAACACACAACGGGACAGTTTGGGCAGGAGAGCATCCAGAGAGAACTCAGCGCAGCATCAGGTGTTCCTCATGGGGCTCTAACAAGCATCCTCAGTTCTGATTTGTTAGTTCTTCTCACCCTTAATTAGGACATGTATAGAAAAATAAAATATATGAGAGGCAGAGCACCAGGGCAGTTCATCTGTGGGCAAAAACACAGGTGACAAGGGGCATATCAAACTGGTGTTGTGTGCGTACTTGCCTCGCTAAAGTTCTTAATTCAAACTCAGTAAACTCTTGGAACAATGGGGCAATGTCGGGGTTGAGAAAAAGCCTGCTGTTCTGGGCCACCTTTTCATGCACTTTGTCCCATCTTCAGGGTTCATCATCTTGGGTTGATTCGAACTTACAGCATATATCCAATATAGTTTATGAAATCAATGGAGTCATTGAACAAAATTCGACAGCTAGATACATATACTTCCAACCCTTGCTAACTAATAAAACATTTCTGTAGCCTACACAATCCCACAGATTATTTACCAGACTCACATTTTCCTTTCCACCAAATGTTTACGTACTACTGATAAAGTGAATAGGTTTACTAATACTGTAACATTACATGGCATTTTGGAGTCCATGTTACTAGCTACCGCCAGTGACACTATGACAGGCTACAGCTGCCCAGTGCACCTTAGGTCGGCAGGCACCTCGATACACACTGGTGCACTGGTCATTCACAGCGGCTTTAGAGTACAGCCCACGGTTTATGTGCAAAATGTGGCCCGTCAAGCCTCCCAAAAAACATTGTGCCAGTAATATGGGTCACATCCTTTGAACTGCTAGTAACATGCCATTTCTCTGTAGTAATGGTGAAAACATACCGCTTCATTATCATTTAGGAGGTGATGCTTTTCTAGGTCACAAAGCAAGATATTTATGAGCAATCTAGAGCAGACCAAAATTTCATGTGTCAACTTTAGCTAGCTAAGCTAAGAAAACATGCAGTGATTCAATTCAATAAAGATACTTATAAACAAGTCAATGTACCTACCCAGTAGCTGCTGAAAATATTCTTCCACCACAGACGTTTCAAGAAGATATTTACTAAAATAGTCTGAGCTTCATGTGTCTCGCTCCTGAAACAGATAATTTTAATCTAGAGTAGGCATAAACTATTACTGTTAAGAAAGTGTTTTAGATTCATTGTTACAGCTGGCTTCCAATTAAAGTTAATAACAGTAATTTTCTGAATTTTACCTAGAATGCAGTGCAATCTACAGCATTGTTTTAAAACATTAATAACAGTATTTTACTCTATTGTTTCACTGTTGAAATGACAAAAAGAGAGACTGTACATTACACACATAATACATACTCTGACGAGGAGTATGAATGATCGGACCAATATGCAGCGTGGTAAATGTCCATGTTGATGTTTATTAACACGGAACACAAAATAACAAGGAGAATGAACAAAAACGAAACAGTTCTGTCTGGTGACGACACAGAGACAGAAAACAATCACCCACAACTAAAATGGGGAAAAAAGGCTACCTAAGTATGATTCTCAATCAGAGACAACGAAAGACACCTGCCTCTGATTGAGAACCATACCAGGCCAAACACACAAATACTACATAGAAAAAAGAACATAGACTACCCACCCCAACTCACACCCTGACCAAACTAACAAAGACCTAATAAAGGAACTAAGGTCAGAACGTGACACATACATAAGCATATACCCAGTGGGGTCCGAAATTATTGACACCATTGATAAAGATGAGCAATAATGACTGTATAAAATAAATAATTCAAATACTGAGCTGTGTTGTATGCAAATAAATGGGTGAATTCTATTATTTTATACAATTGCTCAGAGAAAGAAATGTTGTTTCACTAATGTAGAAGTGTTTAGAAACAGATTATATTCTTAATTATAAGAAAAAGGGACTCAAATTACAATACATTTACCATTCATTTCTATTGGGCACAAAATAATCTGAAACGCAACCAAAATTAATTGGAAATGCATCCAACAAGTCTATATAGTCACAAGTTTGATTTAGTCATTGTGTGCTAGGAATATGGGACCAAATACTAAACTTCACTATTTCATTGATAACTTATCTTTAGGGGTGTCAATTTTGACCTCTACCTTTGAGAATTCTTTATTATTTGTTAAACAAAATCCCTCTGAAGCAATTGTATTAGTATAAAATCATTTCCCAATTCGAGCAAACAATACACCTCAGGATTTGAATTATTTATGTTATATGGTCATTATTTTATTTTCTCTATCAAGGGTGTCAATAATTTCAGACCCCACTGTAGGCCTACATAAATAAACAACCTGAATATTGTTAGGCTATTCAAAAACAGGATGTTGAGAGGCTGTGTAGAATACTGAAGTACAACAATTTTCCCCACCATTGATGTAAAAATGACAAACATTTCTAAAGATGAGCATTTGGAAAGTATTCATACCCCTTGACTTTTTCCCCAACATAATTACATTACAGCCTTATTTTAAGATTAATTAAATAGTTTATATTTTTCTTTCCATCAATCTTCACATAATACCCCATAATGACAAAGCAAAACCAGGTTTAGAAACTTTAGCAAATGTATATAAAAAAACTGGAAATATCACATTTACATAAGTATTCAGACCCTTTGGCAGGGATTACAGCCTCGATTCTTCTTTGGTATGACTCTACAAACCTGAAACACCTGTATTTGGGGAGTTTCTCCCATTCTTCTGTGCAGATCCTCTCAAACTCTGCCAGGTTGGATGGGGTGCATCAGGTTCAAGCCTGGCCAAAGAGTTCAATATTGGTTTCATCAGGGAAGAGAATCTTGTTTCTCATGGTCTGAGAGTCCTTTAGGTGCCTTTTCGGTAAACTCCAAGTGGGCTATCATGTGCCCTTTACTGAGGAGTGTGTCCCGTCTGGCCACTCTACCATAAAGGCCTGATTGGTGGAGTGCTGCAGAGATTGTTGTCCTTCTGGGAGGTTCTCCCATCTCCACAGAGGAACTCTGGAGCTCTGTCAGAGTAACCATTGGGTTCTTGGTCACCTCCCTGACCAAGGCCCTTCTCACCCAATTGCTCAGTTTGGCCGGGCAGCCCACTCTAGGAAGAGTCTTGGTAGTTTATTAAAACTTAATCCATTGAAGAATGATGGAGGCCACTGTGTTCTTGGGGGACCGTCAATGCGGCAGAAATGTTACGGTACCCTACAGACCATTCCTTTGACCTCATGGCTTGGTTTTTGCTCTGACATGCATTGTCAACTGCGGGACCTTATATAGACAGGTGTGCCTTTGCAAATCATGTCCAGTCAATTGAATTTACCACAGGTGGACTCCAATCAAGATTCAGAAACATCAAGGATGATCAATGGAAACAGAATTGACCTGAGCTCAATTTCGAGTCTCATTGCAAAGGGTCTGAATACTTATGTAAATAAGGTACTTTCTTTTATTATTTTTGTTGTTTTATAAATTTGCTAAAAATTCTAAAAACCTGTTTTCTCTTTGTCATTATTGGGTATTGTGTGTAGATTGAGTAAAACAAGTCATTTAATCAATTTTAGAATAAAGGCTGTAACGTAACAAAATGTGGAAAAAGTCAAGGGGCCTGAATAGTTTCCCAATGCAGTGTATGCAGTGTGCCAAAACCAATAGCCTGTATTACACCTTCATTTCAGTACCCCCAAACCAAAAACCAATAGGCATAGCGCATGGCACATCAAAATACTGTACATACTGTCATGAACTTACAGTATGTTTATCATTGCTTATTACCTAAGGTTATAACCTTAAACCACAAACTACCGTGATTTCATGAAAGGAAAACGATTAGGCCCTACGCGCGAAAAGATTGTACATTATTGCACACAATTCAAACATGGGCGCACTCATTGCACACATCATGGGATATGTGCAGGCATATAGGCCACTAAATGTCATTCCTGTGTTACTGTGATACGATATATGAGAAAATCTAGGATGATTAGGTGCCTGGTCAGTTCGGACACCCAAACATAATTACCGTTGGCATTGTGTGGCCGTATTGGAAAAATGGGGAGTGAGGGGCTTAACTTAACAAACGTTTCGTCTGATATTGATGCATACTTCTCAAAATCTATGGACAGAAATAGGCCAATTCACACCTTTCGTTTTCTCACCTGCCACTCGAATACGCGCACCGCACCAGGCGTAAAAGGACATGAAAATAAGACAGCCTATAACAAGAAAGTGAGTAAGAAAATGTTCAGTTCCGATGTTAACTTACTTTTGACTTCTTCATATGGAACGAGAGGAGTAAATCCAATGTATTCGAAACCCTATTTTATCTTACTTCTGCGGGGAGGAAAGGGGTTTTCATCATCCCGCGTGCACATATCCAATGCCCCAGTCAGTAGTATCCGAACAGGGAAAAAAATACTAAACCGCATAAAACTGCTGCAATAAGCTCTGTTGTATGGTATCCACACATCATAGCGTGCGCATGAAAGTGGACTGCGAGACCATTGTGAGTTGAAGGCTTTTTTTTTACAAGGCAACACCTTTTATGCGCGATTCAAGTGCCGCCCACAGGAACCGATCCCGCCCGTCTGCTGCTCTACTATATGGAAAGCCAAAAGGTTCAAATCGTCTTACCAGGAACATGCATTAACACTTGTAATTTTCATTTTTCACTTCCTTTCTTCAAATGCTTGTTATGGTCATTTTTGACCCCCACCCGCATCCACCAGGAGGCGCCACTTCAGCCAGTCAGCTCCCTGCCCCAAGGAGATGAGGGGAGAGGGCCCAGTGAGGGGGAGGCAACCCCTGGAGGGGTCCTAACCCTCGCCCATGGCCAACAGGCGGCACCACGCATTCAGCCAGCTCCCTGCATGGGCTGGGGCAACCCAAGGAAGGGTGGGGGGAGCACCAGTTAAGGCCACCAGGGGGCGCCACTACATCCAGACAGTTCCCTGTCTCAGCTATAGAGAGAAAGAGTAATGCCGTATTTTTGCAAGCTTAACTCCACCATAGTTCGTTCAGCAGCCTAAGACATAATAAATTGCATTTTTGTAGTTTATTTTAAATAATTCCCAGAAACAACTTATTTGGTAAATGTTATACGTTTTGTTCAATGAGATCATCTTCATCAGCTAACTTCACATTTTGTAAATTTTTATGCATTTATGTACTTTTTTTAAAGCACATAAAGGCTTCATAATTCATGAAGGTCATGTTAAATGACTGATATTATCTCATAGAACAAAACGTATAAGATCTCCTAAGCCCGTCTTAACCTCATACCTCACTACCATCATTACATTTTAGTAATTTAGCAGACACTGGTAAAATTTAGCTAAATACGTATAACTCATATCTCTGAGCCATCTTTTAGTATTTTCCTCACACTAACACACATTTTCAGCCTATGTTGGCCTTTTACATCAATATTTATTCCTTTATTGCATTGAAAAATCAATTCAGTTCCTCCACAATGAAATTAATGGAGGCCAACTGAAAAGTAGGCTGCTGTGACTGATTTTACACTAAATCTATGACGACTCTATGAACATTTTCCAATGGGTCGACTTGTTCTGTGGTGTAGTTATTTGGTGTAGTTATCATCTAGGGTACCATGTGATAATAAAGCAAAGGTCCTAAGTGGCTCAGTTGGTAAAGCATGGTGCTTGCAAAGCCAAGGTTATGGGTTCAATAGGCTGTCACTGTAAACTAGAATTTGTTTGTATATATAGTTGAAATTGGAAGTTTACATACACTTAGGTTGGAGTTATTAAAACTTGTTTTTCAACCACTCCACAAATTTCTTGTTAGCAAACTATAGTTTTGGCAAGTCGGTTAGGACATCTACTTTGTGCATGACACAAGTAATTTTTCCAACAACTGTTTACAGACAGATTATTTCACTTATAATTCACTGTATCACAATTATAGTGAGTCAGAGGTTTACATACACTAAGTTGACTGTGCTTTTAAACAGCTTGAAAATTCTAGAAAATTATGTTAGCTTCTGATAGGCTAATTGACATCATCATTTGAGTCAATTGGAGTGTACCTGTGGATGTATTTCAAGGCCTACCTTCAAACTCAGTGCCTTTTTGCTTGACATCATGGGAAAATCAAAATAAATCAGCCAAGACCTCAGAAACAAATTGCAGACCTCCACAAGTCTGGTTCATCATTGGGAGCAATTTCCAAACACCTGAAGGTACCACGTTCATCTGTACAAACACCATGGGACCACGCAGCAGTAAAACTGCTCAGAAAGGAGACGTGTTCTGTCTCCTAGAGATGAACGTACTTGGTGTGAAAAGTACAAATCAATCCCAGAACAACAGCAAAGGACCTTGTGAAGAAGCTGGAGGAAGCAGGTACAAAAGTATCTATATCCACAGTAAAACAAGTCCTATATAGACATAACCTGAAAGGCTGATCAGCAAGGAAGAAGCCACTGCTACAAAACAGCCATAAAAAAGCCAGCCTACAGTTTGCAACTGCACATGGGGCCAAAAATGGTACTTTTTGGAGAAAAATCCTCTGGTCCGATTAAACAAAAATAGAACTGTTTGGCCATAATGACCATTGTTATGTTTGGAGGAAAAAGGGGGATGCTTGCAAGCTGAAGAACACCATCCCAACCGTGAAGCACAGGGGTTACAGCATCATGTTGTGGTGGTGCTTTGCTGCAGGAGGGACTAGTGCACTTCACAAAATAGATCCCAGATAGTTCACAAATGGTCCTTTAGTTTGATAATGTCCTTTTTTATATCCATAAAAATTCAGTTTAGCTGGTGCACTTCAGTCAAGAATCCAACCAGTTTCCCTCCATCAAAATGCATACAAAATGAATCCCAAACGTTACAAATAAACTTTTCCAAACAAGTCAAACAACATTTATAATCAAACCTTAGGTACCCTAATATGTAAACAAACAATACAATTTAAGACGGAGAATCGTTATTGTCTTTAACGGAGAAAAATACCAAAGAACGCGTTCTCTTCCACGCGCTTGGAAACACTTCAGCGAAAATCGGAGCCACCTAGAAAAAACACAATTTCCGGCAAATTTTTCCAAAAACCAGCATGAAACTCTTTCTAAAGACTGTTGATATCTAGTGGAAGCCCTAGGAACTGCAATCTGGGAGGATTTCGCCTTATAATAAAAGTGACAGCCATTGAAAACAGTGATAGGCTGAGTTCTTTTTTGGGGGGGATGGTTTGTTCTCGGGGTTTCGCCTGCCATATCAGTTCTGATATACTCACAGACGTACTTTTTAACAGTTTTAAAACTTTAGAGTGTTTTCCATCCAAACCTACCAGTTATATGCATATCCTAGCTTCTGGGCCAGAGTACCAGGCAGTTTACTTTGGGCATGCTTTTCATCCGGATGTGAAAATACTGTCCCCTACCCAAGAGAGGTTAAGGACCTACAAAGTCAAGGTATTGGAGTGGCCATCACAAAGCCCTGACCTCAAACCCATAGAGAATTTGTGGCCAGAACTGAAAAAGCATGTGCGAGCAAGGAGGCCTACAAACCTGACTCAGTTACACCAGCTCTGTCAAGAGGAATGGAATGGGCAATTAACCATTCATTCAATTAACCAACTTATTGTGAGAAGTTTGTGCAAAGCTACCTGAAATGTTTGACCCAAATTAAACAATTTAAAGGCAATGCTACCAAATACTAATTGAGTGTAGGTAAACTTCTGACCCACCGGGAATGTGATGAAAGAAACAAAAGCTGAAATAAATAATTCTCTACTATTATTCTGTCATTTCACATTCTTAAAATAAAGTGGTGATCCTAACTGACCTAAGACAGGGAATTTTTACGAGGATTAAATGTCAGGAATTGTGAAAAACTGAGTTTAAATGTAGTTGGCTACGGTGTATGTACACTTCCGACTTCAACTGTACATTTTAAATATTGTATAAAATACATTGCCTTCAGAAAGTATTTTTACCCTTTGACTTATTCAACATGTTGTTGTGTTACAGCCTGAATTCAAAATCCCATAATGACAAGGTGAAACATGTTTTTATTAATTTTAGCAAATTATTGTTATAATTATTATTTTTTAAATGTACTACCTTTTCCACCCCAATTTAGTGATATCCAATTACGATATTGTCTCATCGCTGCAATGGGCTCGAGAGAGGTGAATGTCGAGGCATGCATCCTCCGAAAACATTATTTGCCAAACCACGCTCTTTTACACCCGCCCACTTAACCCGGAAGCCAGCCGCATCAATGTGTCTTTGGAAACACTTTTCAACTGACGACCAGAGTCAGCCTGCAGGCGCCAAGGAGTCTTGACTTCATTCAGGACAAAAAGTGAATTGCTTTGCCACATTGTATTGCAGTATTTACTGCAGGGCCTTGTTGCAAACAGGATGCATGTTTTGGAATATGTTTGTTTTGTACAGGCTTCCTCCCTTTCACTCTGTCAATTAGGTTGGTGTTGTGGAGTAACTACAATGTTGTTGATCCATCCTCAGTTTTCTACTATAACAGCCATTCATGTCTGTAACTGTTTTAAAGTCACCATTGGCCTTGTGGTGATATCCCTGAGTGGTTTCTTTCCTGAGTTAGGAGGTACGCCTGTATCTTTGTAGTGACTGGATGTATTGATACAGTACACCATCCAAAGTGTAATTCATAACTGCACCATGCTCAAAAGGATATTCAATGTCTGCTTTTTGTATTTATACCCATCTACCAATAGGTGCCCTTCTTTGCGAGCCATTGGAAAAACCTCCCTGGTCTTTGTGGTTGAATCTGATGTTTGAAGTTCACTGCTCGACTGAGGGACCTTAGATAGTCATTTAAAAATCTTGTCAAACACTATTATTGCCCACCGAGTGAATCAATACAATTTATTTTACTCGCCATAGCAAAGGGGTTGAATACTTACTGACTCAAGACATTTGAGCTTTGAATTTTTTATTAATTTGTAAAAAATTCCGAAAATAATGATTCCACTTTGACATTATGGGTTATTGTGTGTAGGCCAGTGACAAAAGAATCTCAACCTAGTACATTTTAAATTCAGGCTGTAACATAAGAAAATGTGGAAAAAGTCAAGGGGTGTGAATACTCTCTGAAGGTATTGTATGTCATGGTCTAGCCTACTGCTTGGGCTTTGTCATCGCAGACCAATAATTTAAAAAATCCTATTCCCTATTTTTATTTTGTGAAATGGCTTGAATATTTTGTTCAGGAAATATTCAGGACAAAAAACATTGTTATGCTACTGTCACGCCCTGATCTGTTTCACTTGTCCCTGTGCTTGTCTCCACCCCCCTCCAGGTGTTGCCCATCTTCCCAATTATCCCCTGTGTATTTATACCTGTGTTCTCTGTCTGTTTGTTGCCAGTTCGCCTTGTTTGTTCAAGCTTACCAGCGGTTTTCCTGTCAGCGCCTATCTTTTCCCAGCCTCTCTTTTCTCATCCTCCTGGTTTTTGACCTTTGCCTGTCTTGACTCTGTACCCGCCCGCCGGACCTCTCTGCCTGACCCTGAGCCTGCCTGCCATCCTGTACCTTTGCTCCACCTCAGGATTACTGTACTCTGCCTACCTTGACCTGTTTTTGCCTGCCCCTGTTGCTACAATAAACATTGTTACTTTGACAGTCTGCATCTGGGTCTTACCTTGATTCCTGATAGTTACTTTGTTCATAAAGCAACACACACAGTATTTTAATACTTGGATTGCTCACAACTTCCTCCAGCTATATCAAGTCAAGACCAAGGTACTTATCATTGGAGCCAAAGCACAGAGAGAGAATCTGGCCAGACATGGTCACCTCCCTGACCAAAGCCCTTCTCCCCCGATTTGACTGGCCGGCCAGCTCTAGGAAGAGTCTTGGTGTTTCCAAAGTTTTTCCATAAATAAATTGGCTAGGGGTTCTTACGGCTAGGGGTTCCGAATTTTCAGAGAGCCACATCAATTTACAGAAATACTAAATAAAAAAGATACAACTATTATGCACAGAATTATGGATATACTTCTCCTTAATGCAACCGCTGTGTCAGATTTCAAAAAAGCTAATGGAAAAAGCAAACCATGCAATAATCTGAGTACGGCGCTCTGACACAAAAACAAGCCATGCAGATACCCGCCATGTTGTGGAGTCAGTAAAAGTCAGAAATAGCGTTATAAATATTCAATTGCATTTGATGATCTTCATCAGAATGCACTCCCAGGAATCCCAGTAACACAATAAATGTTTGTTTTGTTCAATAAAGTCCATCATTTATGTCCAAATACCTCCTTTTGTTAGCGCATTCGGTAAACAAATCCAAACTCACGAGGCGTGGCAAGTCCAGGCGAAAGTTCAGACGAAAAGTTCAAAAAGTCATATTACAGTTCGTAAAAACATGTCAAATGAAGTATAGAATCAATCTTCAGGATGTTTTTAACAATAATCAATTATGTTCCAACCGGAGAATTCCTTTGTCTTTAGAATTGCAATGGAATGCAGGTCGCTCTCACGTGTGCACGCGTGATCAGCTCATGGCACCCTGGCAGGCAGCTGGTTGAATCTGCTCTCATTCACCCCCACTTCACAGTAGAAGCCTCAAACAACGTTCTAAAGACTGTTGACATCTAGTGGAAGCCTTAGGAAGTGCAATATGACCCGATAGGCAATGAGTTGAAAAACTACAAACCTCAGATTTCCCACTTCCTGGTTGGATTTTTCTCAGGTTTTCACCTGCCATATGCGTTCTGTTATACTCACAGACATCATTCAAACAGTTTTAGAAACTTCAGAGTGCTTTCTATCCAATACACCTAATAATATGCATATATTAGCATCTGGGCCTGAGTAGCAGGAGGTTTACTCTGTGCACGCTTTTCATCCAAACGTGAAAATGCTGCCCCCTATCCCAAACAGGTTCTAAAGAATGATGGAGGCCCCTGTGTTCTTGAATTCTTCAATGCTGCAGAAATGTTTTGGTACCATTCCCCAGATCTGTGCCTCGACACAATCCTGTCTTGGACTTCTGCGGATAATTTCTTCAAACTCATGGCTTGGTTTTTGCTCTGACATGCACTGTCAGGTGTGTGCCTTTCCAAATGATGTCTAAACACTTGAATTGACCACAGGTGGACTCAAATCAAGTTGTAGAAACAGCTGATGGATGATCAATGGAAACAGGATGTACCTGAGCTCAAATTCAAGTATCATAGCAAAGGGTCTGAATACTTATGTAAATAAGGTATTTCTGTTTTTAATTTTCTAATGAATTTGCCAAAATGTTTTTAAAAACTTTTTTGTTTGTTGTCATTATAGAGTATTGTGTGTAGATTAATGAGGGAGGAAAAATGCTAATTTAATACATTTTAAAAATAAGGCTGAAATATAACAAAATGTGAAAAAAAGTCAATGGTTCTGACTACTTTCTGAATGCACTGTATAGTGTCATTAGAATTAGAATTAGAAGGAAATCACTTTTCAAGACAAAGGCTGGAGGAACATTTTGCTTCTATAAAATAATGAATAAACGATGGAGGGTATTTGTTTTCGAATGGACTAATAGCTTGTTACTTCAAAAGGAACATTTTTGATATCCAGACAATAGAAATGAAAAAGCATTGAGGCATTGAGCTCTAGAATTGCATTTGTCATCACAGGGAGTTTGTGTAGTGCAATCAGTCATAACCTCAGCTACTATCCGTAGAACAATTTTCTGATATCAATTACAACAGAATTTGGTTTTATTGTCCACAGTTTAAAAAAAATTAAATACATTCTGAATTATCATAATAAAAGTTGCATATGAAAACACACAAAGAGATAAACATGGATTACACAATTATTGAAGATGCTGTCTGCATCCCAAATTAGTCCATGGGCCTTGAGGTTCCATTTTTTTTTATCCACTTAGGTGTGGCAAAGTCTAATGACGATTTTCATTAAGGTCCATGTTAATATCACGTTTCAGGTAAGACCCAAATGCAGACTGTGTTGAAGTAACATTGTTGATTACAGCAACAGGGGCATAATCCAGAGTAGTGGCAAAGGCACAGTGCGCCAGGCAAGCTCAGGGTCAGGTCAGGCAGAGGTCGGTAATCCAGAGTAGGGACAAAGGCACAGGACGGCACTGGTTGACTTGACAAACAAGACGAACTGGCAACAGACAAACAGAGAACACCGGTGTAAATACAGGGGATAATGGGGGAGATGGGGAGATGGGTGACACCTGGAGGGGGGACGGGGACAAGCACAAATACAGGTGAAACAGATCCGTGCGTGACAGTCTATTTTGGTATGATAACCACATTTAGCTATCTCCTATAAGTGGTTATCACTGTCATTGGTTTTTGGGTCAATAGCATTGAAGATATGAAATGTAATTTTGTATTATCAGGGGGAAATTTTTTTATCAACTTTGTCGTAGAAATATTGGTCCAATAATATTTCTCAGGAACTTGTGAATTCAAAATAGACTTTATTACAAAGTAACAAGCCAAGCTGGTCCATGGATCAACTGTCTTCCCAGCCTTGGCACACTCCTTTAATAAAGTTTTCATCCTTACATCACATACATAGTTACTCCTCTTTATGTTAATGATCAACTCTTTTTTGCTTCGTGCCACAATTTCCCTCCCTAAGTTATTTTTGAGGCGGGCTTTTTCTCACCTCTACAAATCATTTAACACTACAATCTTTGAGGAGGACTTTTTCCCGCCTCCACAAATCACTGAACTGATTATATTGGTGTCGCAAATGATAGTTTGGCTAAAAAATAATAGGGGTCTTTACAAGGCTGCAGTCGCAAGTACATTCATCATATAGATTATATCAGCACCCACCAGGCTATAGTCATAAATACATTCATCATATAGATTATATCAGCACCCACCAGGCTATAGTCATAAGTACTTTCATTATATTGATTATAACATTTCTTATCCAGGCATACATCTGGATTACATTGTGTGTCTGTTTCCTTTGTATATTGGCTTTTCTTATGCTGTACAGGTGTGGTACAGGTTCCTTCAAAGCTTTTAATGATTCTGTTACATTACATTATTATTTCACAATATGCTACTGAAAAATCACCATAACTTGAGGTATGAAATAATTGGAATGTTAATGAAATCTTCATGGGCCCACCTTGGGGGGTCAAAGTCATACCTGTGTATATTTTGGAGTACCCTAGATGATGGCGACCCATTGGAAAAGTTACATAGAGTCATCATATATTTTGTGTAAAATCAGTCAAAGCAGCCTATTTTCAAGTTGGCCGCAGTTCATTTCAGTGTGGAGGAACTGAATTGATTTTTAAATGCCATAAAGGAATAGATATTGATTTAATAAGATCAACAAAGGCTAAAACTATGTGTTACTGTGAGGAAAATGCTAAAAGATGGCCCAGAGATGTGTTTAGCAAAATATTACCAGTGTCTGCTTAATTACAAAATGTAAATGTAAGAATGGTATAAATAGACAATACATCCAAAAATTAGGTCAAGGTTGAAGACGGACTTACAAGATCTTATATGTTTTCTTCTATGAGATAAAACCAGTCATTTAACATGACGGTTATGAATTATGAAGCCTTTGTGTTTAATGTGCTTTATTTTAATAAATACACTACTGGTGAAAAGATTTAGAACACCTACTCATTCAAGGGTTTTTCTTACATTTTTACTATTTTCTACATTGTTGAATAAAAGTGAAGACATCAAAACTATGAAATAACACAATATGGAATCATGTAGAAACCAAAAAAGTGTTTAATAAATCAAAATATGTTTTAGATTTGAATAGCCACCCTTTGCCTTGATGACAGCTTTGCACACGCTTGGCATTCTCTCAAGCAGCTTCATGAGGTAGTCACCTGGAATGCAATATTTCAAATAGCAGCTGTGCCTTCTTAAAAGTTAATTTGTGGAATGTCTTTCCTTCCTAATGCGTTTGAACCAATCAGTTATGTTGTGACAAGGAAGGGGGGTGCCCTATTTGGTAAAATACCAAGTCCATATTATGGCAACAACAGCTCAAATAAGCAAAGAGAAACGACAGTCTATCATTACTTTAAAACATGAAGGTCAGTAAATACAGAAAATGTCAAGAACTTTGAATGTTTCTTCAAGTGCAGTCGCAAAAACCATCAAGCGCTATGATGAAACTGGCTCTCATGAGGACCGCCACAGGAATGGAAGACCCAAAGTTACCTCTGCTGTAGAGGATAAGTTCATTAGAGTTACCAGCCTCAGAAATTGCAGTCCAAATAAATGCGTCACAGAGTTCAAGTAACAGACACATCTCAACATCAACTGTTCAGAGGAGACTGCGTGAATCAGGCCTTCATGGCCGAAGCACTGCAAAGAAACCAATACTAAAAGGACACCAATAAGAAGAAGACTTGCTTCGGCCAAGAAACACGAGCAATTAGACCGGTGGAAATGTGTCCTATGCTGTGGAGTCCAAATTTTAAATTTTCGGTTCCAACCGCTGTGTCTTTGTGAGACGCAGTGTGGGTGAACAGATGATCTCTGCATGTGTATTTCTGACCGTAAAGCATGGAGGAGGATGTGTTATGGTGTGCGGTGGGTGCTTTGCTGGTGACACTGTCAATGAGTTATTTAGAATTCAAGGTGCACTTAACCAGCACGGCAACCACAGCATTCTGCAGCAATATGCCATCACATCTGGTTTTGGCTTATTGAGACTATCATTTGTTTTTCAACAGTACAATGACCCAACACACCTCCAGGCTGTGTAAGGGCCATTTTTTTACCAAGAAGGGGAGTGCTGCATCAGATGACCTGGCCTCCACAATCCCCTGACCTCAACCCAATTGAGATGTTCTGGGATGAGTCAGGCTGCAGAGAGAAGGAAAAGCAGACAAGTGCTCAGCATATGTGGGAACTCCTTCAAGACTGTTGGAAAAGCATTCCAGGTGAAGCTTGTTGAGAGAATTCTAAGAGTGTGCAAAGCGTGGCTATTTGAAGAATCGCAAATGCAAAGTATATTTTGTTTCGTTTAACACTTTTTTGGTTACGACATGATTCCATATGTGTTATTTTGTAGTTTTGATGTCTTCACTATTATCCTACAATGTAGAAAATAGTAAAATAAAGAAGAAACCTTGAATGAGTAGGTGTTCTAAAACTTTTGACCGATAGTGTAAATGCTTAGCTGATGAAGATTACCTCATTGAACAAAACATTTCCTAAGCCTGTATTTACCAAATAAGTTATTTTTGGTAATCATTGCAAAAATACACCATTACTATCTCTCTCTATAGCTAAGACAGGGAGTTGGCTGGATGTAGTGGGGTCCCCCAGGAGGCCTTGGGCGGGAGTTAGGACCCCTCCGGGGTTTCGCCCCCCACCCTCACAGGGCCCTCTCCCACCATCTTCTTGGGACAGGGAGCTGGCTGGATGAAGTAGCACCTCCTGGTAGTAGTGGGCTCGGGTTCTGCCCCCCCCCTGTCTGGGGATCGGCTCCTGCACCCTGGGTCATCCCCAGCCCTCTTTTGGTGTATTTAGTGGCGCTCTACACAGAGTCTGGGTTAGAGCATTAACATCACGTAAATGCACACTGGACAGGTGTGAAGAGTACGTTTAAATATGACCATAACAAGCGTTCTAATCACCTGTAAATGCTCACTGGAAGGTGTAAAGAACACTTGAAAAAAGCAAGTGATCAATGATCATTATAAGCATTTCAATCACCTGTAAATGTGCACTAGACAGGTGTAAAGAACACATGTAAAATTACTTTTGAAGTGAAAAATCATAACTAGAAGTGTTAAACTCTCTGGGATATGTCAAAAGTGGCCAAAAGTCAGGGTAAATGCAGAGCACCAAATTCATATAAAAATCAAACTTTCATGAAATCACACATGTAAGATATCAAATTAAAAGCTACACTTGTTGTGAATCCAGCCAATATGTCAGATTTCAAAAGGGCTTTTCGGCGAAAGCAAACAATGCTATTATCTGAGAGTAGCACCTCCGTAAACAAAGAGAGAAAACAAATTTCAACCCTGCAGGTGCGACATAGAACGCAGAAATAAAAATATAAATCATGCCTTACCTTTGACGAGCTTCTACTGTTGGCACTCCAATATGTCCCATAAACATCACAAATGGTCCTTTTTTTCAATTAATTCCGTCAATATATATCAAAAATGTCCATTTATTTGGCGCATTTGATCCAGAAAAACACTGGATCCAACTTGCGCAACGTGACTACAAAATATCTCAAAAGTTACCTGTAAACATTTCAAACTACTTCTGTAATACAACTTTAGGTATTTTGTAAAGTAAATAATCAATAAAATTGAAGACGGGATGATCTGTGTTCAATACAGGAAGAAAACAAACTGACGCTACCTTTCTGGTCTCGTGCCTCTAACAAACAGTACACTTGAAGTGACCCTCGTTTTGAACAGGGCTACTTCTTCATTACACAAAGGAAAAACCTCAACCAATTTCTAAAGACTGGTTACATCAAGTGGAAGCGGTAGGAACTGCAAGAAGGTCCCTTGGAAATCTGGATTCCCAATGCAAACCCATTGAAAAGGAGTGACCTCAAAACAACAAAAATCTGAATGGTTTTTCCTCTGGGTTTCGCCTGCTACATAAGTTCTGTTATACTCACAGACATGATTCAAACGGTTTTAGAAACTTTAGAGTGTTTTCTATCCAAATCTACTAATAGCATGCATATCTTATCTTCTGGGGATGAGTAGCAGGCAGTTGAATTTGGGCATGCATTTAATCCGGACATGAAAATACTGCCCCCTGTCACCAAGAAGTTGAGATGTGTTCCCGGTAAGACAATTTGAACCTTTTGGCTTTCCATACTCCAACGTCCATCATAGCCTACAGTCCTCATCAGTAGCGATGAACATATTGAGGTAAACTCCACTTTATGGTGTGAGACAAACCAATATTCCTATCTGTAGCCTATAACTCCAGGTAGCCCCACAGTAGCCTTATTTTGATAACTAACATTTTGCAGAAAATACCTGCCCATGCACTGGCATGCTTTAATAGCATAGATAATCAGGGGAAAGACAGAATATCAAAAGTGTCACACAATAGTGGTAGGTGGATCATTTGTACAGATCTGCAATGTGTTAACTAGCAATCATACCACACATAAAATTATTCAAAGCTGCACCAATTTGCACATGTGAAAACATCCCTAAAGCTCCCCTATTGATATTGTTTAGAGACAATACAATTATCCTACCTTAACTAACCTACTGTACAACACCACATTGCAATGAATAGTTGCTTTATTGTTTTCAAGTCAATACAAATTTTAAGTCTAGGCTGTAAACAAACCCTGTGATTTGAATATTTCATTCAATTTATTCCATTTGTATCGGTTGTGGGTCTACTCTCAACCAGAAAGGCACATTAGCAGGCCAGTCTGGCTGTATTTTAAGTTCTGATACTGAGATGCACTGTCTGTTGCAGATCATGATTCTCTCAAGTCCTCCTATAATAATGTGGCCACTTATGCTCCCAGCAGGCCCAGTTATTCAGGAAAGCTTAACATGCACCCCTCTCTGATTCAAGCAGCTATTCCTCATGCGGAGTCATGCACCTAGAACCTAAAGCTTCAATATAGCCTAAATATTTGTCATTTAACTTTGAAAATGTATGCCCTTTTATGTGTGGCATAAACACGACCAGTCACAATGTTTTAATCTGATTAGGCTACTTGAAATGTCTCCTCTTGGCTACCTGCACACGTGTGCAACTGACAGATATTATGTTGGAGGGAAACGTTTGAGTAAGCTATCTTCAAGAGATAAGGCCTAGTTAGTGAGGATTTAGCCTGTGATGAATACATTATACAAATGTATTGGTGATAAATGCAGTGTCAGATTACACCAAAGTCTTCCACACTGCCCACTACAAGAGACATGGGTTGTCAATGGGAACCGAGACCAAAGGCAATGCGAGATATGGTCTCACAAACCAACCACAAGACTCAGAGGGGAAGAACATTTGGCACTCAGCTTTCCATGGTAACTCTACAGCAGAATAGCATAACTCGATGTGGGTTACCGCTAAAAAACTCTCTGCATTTTCACAATGTATAATAGTGTAATTATAATAATGTATAATAGTATAATTATGTTCAAAATATTGTAGTAATTTCAAAATCTCCTCTGTACCACTTCCCAGGCAACCATGTCCACAAAAAAATGTGGCAGTTGGCACCACCATGCCAGTAGATCCCTAGTTAGCTTGACTCCTGTGAAAGACAGATCATCCAAACCTCCACTGGCCAAGCGGTCAAGGAGTGTTGATGACTGTAACAACATTGCCCAATCCAGATGATCCCTCATACCATCCCAGTGAAAAAGCTATGGGTGACCATACAATTCAACAGTAAGTCACTAGATTACTTGCTCTACCATACTCTACCATTGTCCTGACGAGAGACTTTTTAACAACCACGTTCTGTGTCAGTACTAGGAAATATTACTACTCCCTAATCTATCAATGTACATCTTTGTATCAAAATATGTTGAATAGGTAGCCTTTAAGTATCGTAGTGGTGGAGCGTACACTAAATTGCTCAACTTACATATAAGCACTGACTGAAGAGTTAAGGCTAGGGGGACGGGTGGCTTGAGAGTGAATTGGGACTGGGAAGGGTTGTGACACTGCTATGAGAGCTTTCCATCCCAGAACCCCTGTGTGCCCAGTGCGAGACCTGACAAGGAGGAAGCCATCGATGGATATGTGTCCCACTTCAGCGATGCAGGGGGAAAGTGAAGACTGATCTCTATAGACTCTTCTAATGTACATTCAATGTTTAAGCGTCTGTTTATGATGAAGATGATTAAGAAGTGGTACACATGCACCGCTCACACAAACACACACAAACAACAAACGTCACACTAAACTAACCTCTCTCTTGTCTCTTTGTCTCTGTAAGTACAGTTGAAGTATGAAGTTTACATACATCTTAGCCAAATATATTTAAACTCAGTTTTTCACAATTCCTGACATTTAATCCTAGTAAAAATTCCCTGTTTTGGGTCAGTTAGGATCAGCACTTTATTTTAAGAATGTGAAATGTCAGAATAATAGTAGACATTCCCAATGTGTCAGAAGATTACATACACTCAATTAGTATTTGGTAGCATTGCCTTTAAAACCTTTTGTGACTAGGGGGCAGTATTTTCATTTTTGGAAAAAGAACGTTCCCGTAGTAAACGGGATATGTTGTCAGGACAAGATGCTAGAATATGCATATAATTGACAGCTTAGGATAGAAAACACTCTAAAGTTTCCAAAACTGTAAAAATATTGTCTGTGAGTATAACAGAACTGATGTTGCAGGCGAAAGCCTGAGAAAAATCCAATCCGGAAGTGCCTCATGTTTTGAAAGCGCTGCGTTCCAATGCGTCCCTATTGAGCAGTGAATGGGCTATCAACCAGATTACTCTTTCTCCGTATTCCGAAGGTGTCTACAGCATTGTGACGTAGTTTTACGCATTTATGTTGAAGAATACCCGTAAGCGGCTACATTGCGCAAGTGGTCACCTGATGGCTCCCAGAGTGACTCTCGTGTAAAATACAGAGGTAGCCATTACTCCAATCGGTCCTACTGAAAAACGAATTGTCCCGGTGGATATATTATCGAATAGATATTTGAAAAACACCTTGAGGATTGATTATAAACAACGTTTGCCATGTTTCTGTCGATATTATGGAGCTAATTCTGAATATTTTTGGGGGTTTTCGTGACTGCAATTTCCGGGCGATTTCTCAGCCAAACGTGAAGAACAAACGGAGCTATTTCACCTACAAAAATAATATTTTTGGAAAAAAGGAACATTTGCTATCTAACTGGGAGTCTCGTGAGTGAAAACATCCGAAGTTCATCAAAGGTAGACGATTGAATTTGATTGCTTTTCTGATTTCCGTGACCAAGTTACCTGCTGCTAGCTGGACAAAATGCTATGCTAGGCTATCGATAAACTTACACAAATGCTTATCTAGCTTTGGCTGTAAAGCATATTTTGAAAATCTGAGATGACAGGGTGATTAACAAAAGGCTAAGCTGTGTCTCAATATATTTCATTTGTGATTTTCATGAATAGGAATATTTTCTAGGAATATTTATGTCCGTTGCGTTATGCTAATTAGTGTCAGCCGATGATTACACTCCCGCATGCAGGATGGGGAGTCACTAGAGGATAAATTTGGGTCAAACATTTCGGGTAGCCTTCCACAAGCTTCCCACAGTAAATTGGGTGAATTTTGTCCCATTCCTCCTGACAGAGCTGGTGTAACTAAATCAGGTTTGTAAGGTCTTCTTGCGCGCACATGCTTTTTCAGTTCTGCCCACACATTTTCTATGGGATTGAGGTCAGGGCTTTGTGATGGCCACTCCAATACCTTGACACTGTTGTCCTTAAGCCATTTTGACACAACTTTGGAAGTATGCTTGGGGTCATTGTCCATTTCGAAAACCCATTTGCGACCAAGTTTTAACTTCCTGACTGATGTCTTGAGATGTTGTTTCAATATATCCAAATAATTTGCATGGTCCCATGGTGTTAATACTTGCGTACTTTTGTTTACACAGATGAACGTGGTACTTTCAGGCATTGTGGAGGTCTACAATTGTTTTTCTGAGGTCTTGGTTGAATTCTTTTGATTTTCCCATGATGTCCAGCAAAGATGCATTGAGTTTGAAGGTAGACCTTGAAATACATCCACAGGTATACCTCCAATTGACTCAAATGATGTCACTTAGCCTATCAGAAGCTTCTAAAGGCATGACATCATTTTCTGGAATTTTCCAATCTGTTTAAAGGCACAGTCAACTTAGTGTATGTAAACGTCTGACCCACTGGAATTGTGATACAGTGAATGATAAGTGAAATAATCTGTCTCTAAACAATTGTTGGAAAAATTACTTGTGTCATCCACAAAGTAGATGTCCTAACCGACTTGCCAAAACTATAGTTTGTTACCAAGAAATTTGTGGAGTGGTTGAAAACGAGTTTTAATGACTCCAACCTAAGTGTATGTAAACTTCAACTGTATTTCCAAGCCCATTCCCATCCTAAGCCAAGGTGTTCAAAGATGGCAGCTGTCTGCTGACAAATGACAGATTTGTACTGCTGTGCTCCTTCATGGCCTTCTTCATCTTCCTCACCATCATGGTGGTCACCTACTTCCTCACTATTAGTGCCCTGCAGACTGAAGCTACCCTCTGCCTGAACCAGTTAGTTCCCCGGCCTCTTCAGGCGTTCTCAGCCACGACACGGGATGGGAAGGAGAGGTCGTCGTGACCTGGGTGGACTCGCGGAAAAGAGGTTGCACCATGCAGTCGATCAGCAATGAGCATAAGGCCTCCAAGGACCTGGGAGTGATTTTCTTCCTGTTTGTGGTCATGTGGTGTTAATTTTCTTCGCCAACGTGGTGTGCGACCCAGTGAACTGTGACACGGGGCTGATGGGGGGGCTGCTGACTGTGTTTGTGTGGTTGGGATACCTGTCTTCAGCCGTCAACCATATGGTATACACTTAACAAGATGCATCGAGCAGCCTTCTCCCGCTACAAACGCTGCCAGTACAGCCCAGAGAGGAAGTCTATGCAGCTCATACTGGTCAACACCCTCCCTCCACTGGCATACAACTTCACTCACCTGGCCCTAGAGGAAGTGTAGTCCCTCAGGTATGGAGTCCACAGCGGTGGAGGACCCAGGGATTCCTAGCTTTACGAAGAGACTCATGGGCCAATTCTCAACTGCATAATCGTCATCTCCTTCTCAAAATCCATTGGGTAAGAAAGCCAGAGGTTCCTCCCATCTGACCTTCTCCTCCAATGGGTTTGAGGAGGTGAGGAGACGACTCAAGGATTATGCAATTGAGAAAAGGCCATGCTGCCAGGAGCAGTCAGGAACAAGAAATATAAAACAGGAAGTACAGAGAGAGGAAAGACAATATCTGCCTCACAAACTCTTAAACTAGGAGACCCGGCCTACAGACTGTACTTTCCAAAGGTCAAGAAGGGGTGTATTCAGCATAACCCTTCAAGGCAAAGCCAACACACCACAAGTAAATAAATTATAAAGTAGTAAACATTTACTTTGAGTGTCTTTCACTGCTACTTCCTAGATTAACTGACCTTGTCCCATCCCCTCTTGACCTCAGGTGTGATCTCTCCCCTCTCAACACTGAGCATGTCTTGCACTACTAGATTCCACTGAGACGTGTTCCTCTTCATCATCATGAAGGAGTGTACATTTGAATTTGTCTCTCTATCTGTACAGGACTGAGTGCCTATCACTCTCCCAGCACTCGGACTGGTCAGACACCAAAGGATATCCTGTACCTGCAGCAGCTTCCATGATCAACTTGGACAGCCTGATCCCCCCCCAACATCTGTCAATATGGTAACACCTGCTAAATTGCGAAAAAATAAAGATTCATTATATTTTGTTTTCTGTATTTCTATGATTATGATACACTCATCATGAGAAAAACCTGTCCATTACTGTTTGGTTACATGAGGAGGCAAACAAACTGTCACGCCCTGACCTTAGTTATCTATGTTTTCTGTATTATTTTGGTCAGGTCAGCGTGTGACGAGGGTGGGATATGTGTGTTTTTATCTTGTCTAGGGGTTTTTCTATATCTATGGAGTTTTTGTATGTCTAGGTATTTGTAGGTCTTTGGTGGCCTGAATTGGTTCCCAATCAGAGACAGTTGTTTATCGTTGTCTCTGATTGGGGATCCTATTTAGGTTGCCAATTAACCATTTTGGTTTTGTGGGTTATTGTCTATGGTTAGTTGCATGTCAGCACTCGTTATATATAGTGTCACGGTTGTTTTATATACTTTGTTCAGTGTTCTCTTTCATTAAAAAGGAATGTATTCATATTATCACGCTACGCCTTGGTCTCCTCGTTATGACGAACGTGACACAAACAAACTAAACAAACTAACACTAATTTCCACTGGGATCAAGCTAAACTAATTCCAAGCTACCTATAGCCAGATTAACATTAAGGGTTGCAACGTTTTCCAAATAGACTTACAACTGTGTTATGTCCTTCATATCCCTTGGGTTTTGCACTGGCTCATTATCTTCCTCATTCATTTCAGGGTTAGACTCTGGCTCATGCATGTAAGGCTGCATGCTACCTTGCGCCATTGCTGTGCTGACATTACAGTTGAATTTCCGATTAAGTAGTCACGTGACTTTGTTTTGGTTTGCATCAGCCAATCAGAACTAAGAAACATTCATATTTATAATGTGATTCCCACGCCATACCTTTCTTCAAGCTGTTTCCAGGAGAGATTCTCACTTCAGTAAAAGCTCTTTTTAAAATACTTATTGACGAGTAGGACACGTAACAGCGTTTATTGAAATCAAGAAAAAATTTAAAGGGTGGCATGAACCTTTAACAATAATTTGACTTCCCCACAGATGTATTATGTAATAACTATGGAGTGCTAGAGGGAGCATGGTATTGCATCCAGGTAGGGATACTACACCATGTCTCTCAAACAAAGAGAGTCTAAATACCGGTATGAAAAGTGATGGAAAGACACACAAGAGAAAGTTATCACTGGCAGCCTTGTCAAGTGACTCCACAGTAGAATGCCTATATGTGTGTGTGTGTGTGTGTGTGTGTGTAAGAGAAAGAAACAAGGTTTCTTTACTGTTTTTAAACAGAACATTGTACAAGTGGCAGCAACATGCTGAATTTTGACTAAGAATTCAATTTGAATATTAAAACCAAATACACAAAAAAATGGAAATCGAAAAATAACGATCATCCTCATCTGTTAAACAGGCGAACCATGGCTGGGATGGTGCTGCAACGAAAATGCTCAGTCCTGCAGTGGATCAATCAATAGCATTTACTTGATTAATTCCATTATACAACAGCAGTTGACACAAAGTGATATAATCAGTTCCAGTTTAGTTGGGGGTCTGGTGTAGATTGTTGGGGTGGGAGCATATGGCGGTAGGGATCGGATTATAGAAGATGAACTTTCCTTGTGTGTGTGGAATGATGGGGCCTGCTGCTTTACGAGTTTTCACTTTCTGTAGAATTCCCAAGATTGGACTGTTGGAGCAGGGCATGCTGGTGAAAAGGAAAGCGATGATGTTGGGTTCATGGGTGGTAGGGACTGTGTTACATTTAAACGTGATTTATTAATTTCATTGGCTATACCATGTCTATTGTCAGGTCTAAGATCCTCTATGTCGAAGGTTTTCTCCGTTTGGGAAAGGTTGATGCTCTTATGCCACTGGACAGGATCTTGCTTTTTGAGGGCTTGGATCATATTTTTTATTTATTTTTATTTCACCTTTATTTAACCAGGTAGGCGAGTTTACTACTGTGACCTGGGCAAGATCAAGCAAAGCAGTGCGACAAAAACAACAACACAGAGTTACACAAACAAACGTACAGTCAATAACACAATAGAAACATCTATGTACATTGTTTGTAAATGTAGAAGAGTAGGGAGGTAAGGCAATAAATAGGCCATACAGGTGAAATAATTACAATTTAGCATTAACACTGGAGTGATAGATATGCAAGTAGAAATACTGGGGTGCAAAAGAGCAAGAGGATAAATAGCAATATGGGGATGATGTAGTTGGATGTGCTATTTACAGATTGGCAAGCTGCTCTGACAGCTGATGCTTAAAGTTAGAGAGGGAGATATAAGACTCCAGCTTCAGTGATTTTTGCAATTCGTTCCAGTCATTGGCAGCAGAGAACTGGAAGGAAAGGCGGCCAAAAGCTTTGGGGATGATCAGTGAAATATACCTGCTGGAGCGCATGCTACGGGTGGGTGTTGCTATGGTGACCAGTGAGATAAGGCAGGGCTTTACTTAGCAAAGAATTGTAGATGACCTGGAGCCAGTGGGTTTGGCGACGAATATGTAGTGAGGGCCAGCCAACAAGAGCATACAGGTCGCAGTAGTGGGTAGTAAATGGGGCTTTGGATTGGAAGGATAAGAGTCGGCCCGAGAATTGAACCCTTTGGCACCCCCATAGAGATTGCCAGAGGTCCGGACTACAGGCCTTCCGATTTGAAACACTGAACTCTATCTGAGAAGTAGTTGGCGAGACAGTCATTTGAGAAACCAAGGCTATTGAGTCTGCCGATAAGAATGCGGTGATTGACAGAGTCGAAAGCCTTGGCTAGGTTGTTGATGATGGCTGCACAGTACTGTCTTTCATCGACGGCGGTTATGATATCGTTTAGGACCTTGAGCGTGGCTGAGGTGCACCCATGACCAGCTCGGAAATTCAGCAGGGGGTGCTGAGCTGTTGGCAGAGGTAGGGGTAGCCAGGTGGAAAGCATGGCTAGCTGTAGAAAAATGCTTATTGAAATGATCAATTATCGTAAATTTATTGGTGGTGACAGTGTTTCCTAGCCTCAGTGCAGTGGGCAGCTGGGAGGAGGTGCTCTTATTCTCCATGGACTTTACAGTGTCCCAAAACATTTTGGAATTAGTGGATGCAGGATGCAAATTTATGTTTCAAAAAGCTAGCCTTAGCTTTCCTAACTGACTGATTATATTGGTACCTGACTTCCCTGAAAAGTTGCATAGGGGACTATTCGATGCTAATGCAGAATGGCATGAATGGGGTGAAGCAAGGGCTATATCTGTTCTTAGTTCTACATTTTTTGAATGGGGCATGATTATTTAAGATGGTGAGGAAAACACTTTAAAGAGCAACCAGGCATTCTCTACTGATGGGATGAGGTCAACATCCTTCCAGGATACCCGGGCCAGGTCGATTAGAAAGGCCTGCTCGCTGAAGTGTTTTAGGGAGCGTTTGACAGTGATGAGGGGTGGTCGTTTGACCGTGGACTCATTACGCAAGCAGTGATCGCTGAGATCCTGGTTGAAGACAGCAGAGGTGTATTTAGAGGGCAAGTTGGTCAGGATGATATCTAAGAGGGTGCCCATGATTACGGATGTAGGGTTGTACCTGGTTGGTTCTTTAATAATTTGTGTGAGTTTGAGGGCATCTAGCTTGGATTGTAGGACGGCCGGGGCGTTAAGCATATCGCAGTTTAGGTCACCTAACAATACGAACTCTGAAGATAGATGGGGGGCAATCAATTCACAAATGGTGTCCAGGGCACAGCTGGGGGCTGAAATGGGTGTATAACAAGAAGCAACGGTGAGAGACTTTTTTCTGGAAAGGATTTTTAAAAGTAGCTCGAATTGTTTGGGCACAGACCTGGATAGTATGAAAGAACTCTGCAGTCTATCTCTGCAGTATATTGCAACTCCGCCCCCATTGGCAGTTCTATCTTGTCGGAAGATGTTATAGTTAGGTGTCACGAATACCAACGAAGGTGGCTCCCCTTCCTGCTCGGCGGTCGTCGTCACCGGTCTGTTAGCTGCCACCGATCCCTTTTTCCTTTTCGTTTGTTTTTGTCTAATTGTTTTCACCTGTTCCTTGTTGGGGTTTTGGGATGGTGTTATTTAAGTTCGCTTTGCCCACTGGTGTTTGTGCGGGCTTGTTGGTTTGTTACGTTTGGTGATGTATTTCATGTTTGTTTTGGGTTTTCGCTGTCCAGTGTTTGTAACTAGGTTTTGGGTTTGTTTAGCGCCAGTGTTTTAGGGCATTCACCCATGTTTGGACCTGTTACGTTTTGAGGGACATTAAAGCGTTTTTCCCGTTCACTTCGCTCTCTGCATTTGACTCCTCACTCTATCACTCACCCGACATTACAGAAGCCCGCACCACCAGATGGAGTCAGCAGGAGCAGCAACCACCCCTCTCGCCACGATGGAGGAGAGAGTCCTTCATCATATGTCTATCCTCCATCGGCAATGGATCAAATGATGGAGAGGATGGACCGTTGGGAGAGGAGTGGTCTCCCTACTACCCCACCTACCCTCCCACCAGCAACTCTGCCATTTCCTCCAGCGGGATCTGGTGCAAATTCTCTGCGCATCACGCCTCCGAGGGAGTACGATGGAGCGGCGGCGGGGTGCTAGGGATTTCTGCTACAACTAGAGCTCTACCGTTTGGCCTTCTCCCTTGGACGAGGAGAGTGTGAGTGTCCTCGTCTCCTGCCTGACGGGTAGGGCCCTGGAGTGTGCCAACGCCGTATGGAACGGGCCCGACTCAGCGAGGGGCCACTACCTGGAGTTGAGAGGTTGTTCCATCTCCAGCAGGGGACGAGAAGCGCGCAGGACTTTGCGTTGGATTTCCGAACTTTGGCCGCTGGAGCTGGGTGGAACGACAGGGCCCTGATAGATCATTACAGGTGTAGCCTAAGAGAGGACGTCCGCAGGGAGCTGGCTTGTCGGGACACTATGCTCAGCTTGGATGAGCTGATTGACATGTCTATCCGGCTAGACCATCTGCTGGCTGCTCGCGGACGTTCTGAAAGGGTCCTGTCAGTTCCACCACCTGCTCCCCCCGCTCCCATCCCGATGGAGCTAGGAGGGGCTGCGTCTAGGGAGACCGGAGGAGGAGGCTCCTCCTGTACCCATTGTGGCCGGAGAGGGCACACTTCCGGTCGGCGCTGGAGGAGTCCATCTGGGAGTCGAGAGGGCAGGCGGAACACTCCTCGGTCACCCCAGGTGAGTCAGCATCACACTCTCCCAGAGCTTCCTGTTGGACACATGTTTTTGTTAATATGTTTCCTTAAGTTTTTCCCCTCTCTCCAGCATAAGGCGCTAGTCGATTCAGGTGCAGCGGGGAATTTTATAGATTGCGGACTCGCCCAGAGGTTGAAGATTCCATTAGTTAAGGTAGACCCCCCCTTCCCCGTACACTCCTTAGATAGTCGACCGCTGGGGTCAGAGCTGGTCAGGGAGGCCACGATTCCTCTGGAGATGATTACACAGGGGAATCATAAGGAGCGGATTAGTCTGTTCCTTATCGATTCACCTGCGTTTCCGGTGGTACTGGTGATTCCCTGGCTGGCTAAAATTTTGTGGAGCTCTCCAGGGGTGGTCTGATGAGTGTTCAGGCAGGTGTTTAGGAGTTTCCATCGGTGCGACAACGGTGGAGAGTTCAGACCAGGTTTCCACCGTGCACATTTCTGCTGAGTATGCCGATTTGGCTATAGCCTTCAGTAAGAAGAAGGCGACCCTATTACCACCCCATCGTCAGGGGGATTGCGTGATAAACCTCCAGGTAAACACTGCACTCCCCAGGAGTCACGTTTATCCGTTGTCTCAGGAGGAGATGTTGGCTATGGAGACATATGTCACGGAGGCTCTGGGACAGGGGTACATTCGGCCCTCCATGTCACCCGTCTCCTCGAGTTTCTTTTTCGTGAAGAAAAAGGAGGGTGGTTTGCGTCCGTGTATTGATTATCGAGGTCTAAATTCCATCACTGTGGGTTTTAGTTACCCACTACCTCTCATCGCTATGGCGGTGGAATCATTTCACAGGGAGCGATTTTTCACGAAACTTATTTGAAAATGAAATCATTATTTTTTATCAATGTACACACAATAACCCATAATGACAAGGTGAGAACAGGTTTAAAAAATATTTCCTAATTTATTACAAATAAACAGAAATAGTTTATTTACATAACTATTCAGACCCTTTGCTATGAGACTTGAAATTGAGCTCAGGTGCATCTTGTTTCCATTGATCATCCTTGACATGTTTCTACAACTTGATTGGAGTCCACCTGTGGTAAATTCAATTGTTTGGACATGATTTGGAAATGTACACACCTGTCTATATACTATACAAGGTCCCACAGTGACACTCCCCATCCAACCTGACAGAGCTTGAGAGGGTAGTAAAAATAAAGAAAAACCTTGAATTAGTAGGTGTTCTAAAACTATAAAAGTCTGGAACCATTTTGTGTAAGTGGTTTAAAAGATCAGTTAGGCCTACGTGTTGTTATGCTGTGGCCTCTACTTCTTTGTGAAAGACTGGTCAAACTGGTGAACAGAAGTGAAAAAATGACTGATTAACAAAAACACTTAACCTAACTAGTTGATCATGTCTAGCGGCAGGTCAGGCAGCATCATCCCATTGGACTGTTGCTGGGGTAGGGGGGAGACAGACATACTGTATGATGTTGAAACTATGGCAAAACTGCCATAGAAATAACAGGTTTATTCTCCTTCATATACAAGCGGTCTGTTAACTCCTGACACTAAAGCCACGTATTTCTACGTACACAAAAGGATACGAGCTCCAACTGTTTCACCAAGCAAGCACATTAAACACATTGGTTAATTTTGTCTCATTGTCAATCTCTCTCTGAAGCCTAACCTTGTAGCCATTCTGAACCTGAGTTAACAATTGAGTATAGAAGCTATCAAAAGCAGTTAACCTCTGTGTTGTGTCAAGGTTTTGCCTGCATGGCTGTGGCTGCAGCAGATCACAACACAATACAACAATGAGAGGATCTGATGACTGAACACTGTCTGTCACCATGCTAGCTGTATTATTAGGGATGAGGAGCTGTGGTTACCCAAAAATAATTTTAGGTTCATACTCATCCTTTTAGAAGAGGCTTTCATCAGTGAGAGTGAACAGTGAGGGCCTTGTACCATAAATAACACTTGAGAGGGGGATGGTGACAATAATGATACAGCATATCAGCACTAAACTGAATGGCATGCAGACACACAGGCACAAGCACATACACTCCACTCTACCTTGGCAGTGACGAAATTACCATGTAAATCTTGGTGGGGCAAACTCAACATTTTTTTTTAGACCCATGCCATCAAAGCCACTACTCAACACAGCACTAAACAATACATTCATTGCACTATAACTGTGAAAATGGTGCCCAAAAACTTTTAGGGCCTACATAAAGTTGCCCCGACAGTGGAGCTTTGCTTAAAGCACCATGGAGACAATCCTTACCACTGCTACACCTGGCTATCAGCGGAGCCTTGTATGGCAGCAAAACAGTTAATTCAGCCTCATTTACTGAATTTAAAAAAATCATAGCTGATATGGCTTTCTTTCACCTCTTAAGGATCCAACCCTTTTTTTCAATTTTCGCCTAAAATGACATACCCAAATCTAACTGCCTGTAGCCCAGGACCTGAAGCAAGGATATGCATATTATTGATACCATTTGAAAGGAAACACTTTGACGTTTGTGGAAATGTGAAATTAGTGTAGGAGAATACAACACATGGGCCTCCCAGGTGGTGCAGTGGTCTAGGGCACTGCATCGTAGCGAGCCTAGACTCTGTCGCAGCCGGCCGCGACCGGGAGGTCCGTGGGGCGACGCACAATTGTCCTTGCGTCTTACGGATTAGGAAGGGTTTGGCCGGTAGGGATATCCGTGTCTCATCGCGCACCAGCGACTCTTGTGGCGGGCAGGCGCAGTGCACGCTAACCAAGGTAGCCAGGTGCACAGTGTTTCCTCCGACGAGCCATTGGGGTGTGGCTGGCTGGCATTAGATCTTTTTCATTTTTTCTTTTTGTACCATCATCTTTGAAATGCAAGAGAAAAGCCATAATGGACTATTTCAGCCCAGGCACAATTTAGATTTTGGCCACTAGATGTCAGCAGTGTTTGTGCATCGTTTTAGACTGATCCAATGAATCATTGCATATCTGTTCCAAATGTTGTATCAAGACTGCCCAAATGTACCTAATTGGTTTATTATACATTTTCAAGTTCATAATTGTGCACTCTCCTCAAACAATTGCATGGACAGTGCTGTTAGATTATCCTCACTAGGGTAGGGGGCAGCATTCAGAATTTTGAATGAAAAGTGTGCCCAAAGTAAACTGCCTGCTACTCACGCCCAGAAGCTAGGATATGCATATAATTGGTAGATTTGGATAGAACACACTCCAAAGTATCCAAAACTGTTAAAATAATGTCTGAGTACAACAAAACTGATATGGCAGGCAAAATCCAGGAAATGCTTTTATTTTTAAATGCCTGTTTTCCCATTGAAAGCCTATCCACCATGCAAAGACTTAGGACCCAGTTCACGATCTTCTTCCTCTACATGTGGCCAGTCTTTAGGCATTGTTTCAGGCTTTTACTCTGAAAAATGAGGGGACAGTGGAAATTTCCAGACATGAGGACTGCGTGAGCCTTTCTTGTTTTTCTATTGACGAAGCTTTTATCCGGTTGAAATATGATTGATTATTTATGACAAAAACAACCTGAGGATTGAATATAAACATCGTTTGACATGTTTCCACAAACATTTATGGTACGTTTTTTATTTTTCATCTGACTGCTGTGACCGCGCTTTGTTCCAATGGATTACTGAACAAAACTGAGGTTTTTGGACATAAAGAATGACTTTATCGAACAAAACAAACATTTATTGTGTTACATAGTCTCTTGGGAGTGCCACCATATGAAGATCATCAAAGGTAAGTGATACATTGTATCGCTATTTCTGACTCTTCTTGGCTGGTTACTGTTTGTAATGATTTGTCTGCTGGGCGCTGTTCTCAGATAATCGCATGGTATGCTTTTGCCGTAAAGCCTTTTTGAAATCTGACACCGTGGTTGGATTAACAAGAAGTTAATCTTTATACCGATGTATAATACTTGTATGTTTTATGACATTTTAAATTAGTATTTCTGTTTTTTAATTTGGCGCTATGCAATTTCACTGGATGTTGGCCAGGTGGGACGCTACCGTCCCACACCCCCTAGAGAGGTTTTAACAAGAATTGAGTCTTTCTGCCCATATCAGATACGTCTATGTTCTGGGAATTGTTTTTGTTACTTACATCCTCATGCTAATCACATTAGCCTACATTAGCTCAACTGTCCAGCTGGAGGGACACCGATCCCGTAGAGGTTTTAACTTAGGGCTAGGGTCCTTTTTTCAGAATTTCCGCCTGACTGACGTGCCCAAGGCCTGTTACTCAGGCCCAGAAGCCAGCCATATGCATATAATTGGTACCATTAGATAGAAAACTCTTTGGAGTTTATAGAAATGTTAAAATAATTCATGAGACAATAACACAATTTGCATGGTAGCTGAAAAACCAACCAGAATGTTTTGTTGTTGTTGAGAATCCATGCTCTTTCAATGGAAAGCTATGAGTCCTTTGCAATTCCTATGGCTTCCACTAGATGTCAACAAGCTTGTTTCTTCCAAAACAAGGAAAGATTCTGATGACGCGCACTCGCTAATTTTACTTTTCTATTGAACATACTTCTTTCCGTATGAAATATTATAGTTTAATTACATTTTAGGGTACCTAAGGATTAAATGGAAACATAGTTGCCAGTTGAACGAGTGGATTACTGAAATCGATGGCGCCAACTAAACTGACTTTTTGGGATGTAAAAAATAATTGTATCTTACAAAACAACCATGCATGTTGTAGCTGGGACCCTTGGTATTGCAAACAGAGGAAGATTTTCAGAAAGTAAGTGATTATTTAAAATGCTATTTGTGATTTTATGAAGCCTGTGCTGGTTGAAAAATATGTGTTGTTCTCAGAGAAAATGTGATGTGGCATTTCACTTGTTCACTTGTCCAACCAGGGAGCAGTGCCAACACTATGTATGGCTCAGTGGTAAAACCAGGGGTTGTGCCATTAGGAAAAATGCTATGGTTACTATGTGATATTCTGACAGACCACTGAGTACACAGACCAGACTGTTACAGCATGATGAGGACATATCACTCTCTTTCTCTCACCCTTCTGTACGATCTTCTGCATCATGTTGAAGTAGTTCTTCTGAGCTACCACTCAGAGGCGGCAGCTGAGACTGAGCTGGAGGGAGACTAGCCTCAACACACAAAACATGTAAAAAAAAATATAACCACAAGGGGATGACATATACTTTGCAAAGGCAGAGCTGTCTTGGGCTGGCTCTGAGGTTTCCAACCTTTCTGCTGACACTCATATGTATTGCAAGCTACCCAGCCAGATAGCTACATCTGAAGAGATTGTAATGGCCACTTTGTCAGATGGAAACATGTTTTCTATAATAATGTGCTCTCATCTTATTCATGACAAGTGACACTAATAAGCTAGTTAACACTTCTTTGCTGCTGGCTTACGTTAGATGCTTCAACCAATAGCTGGCTAGCTAACGTTACTCCCGTTGCAGAATTTGTTTTTTTGTCAGCTGTTTAACCCCCATTAAATAAATGTCATAAACTTCTTATGGCTGGGGACAGTATTGAGTAGCTTGGATGAATAAGGTGCCCAGAGTAAACTGCCTGCTACTCAGTCCCAGTTTATAATATATGCATATTGTTGTCTGTGAGTATAACGGAACTCATATGGCAGGCATAAAGCCAAGAGGAAGTGGGAAATCTGAGGTTGGTCATTTTTCAACTCATTCTCTATTGAAGATACAGTGGGATATTGGTCATGTTGCACTTCCTAAGGCTTCCACTAGATGTCAACAGTCTTTAGAACCTTGTTAGATGCTTTTACTGTGAAGTGGGGGCGAATGAGAGGGGAATGACTCAGAGGTCTGGCAGAATGCCTTGAGCTCGTGACGCTTGTTCATGTGAGAGCGAGCTATGTTCCATTGCTTTTCTACAGACAAAGGAAGTCTCCGGTTGGAACATTATTGAAGATTTATGTTAAAAACATCCTAAAGATTGATTCTATACTTCGTTTGCCATTTTTCTACAGACTGTAACGGAACGTTTTGACATTTCGTCTGCTCCTAGTGAACGCACTTCGTGAGTTTGGATTTGTTTACCAAATGCGCTAACAAAAGGAGCTATTTGGACATAAACGGACATTATCGAACAAAACAAACATTTATTGTGGAACTGGGATTCCTGGGAGTGCATTCTGGTGAATATTTATAATGCTATTTCTGACTTCTGTTGACTGCACAATATGAGGGATATATTTTTGACTTGTTTGGGCTCTGAGCACCGTACTCGGATTATTGCATTGTTTGCTTTTTCGAAATCTGACACAGCGGTTGCATTAAGGAGAAGTGTATCTAAAGTTCTGTGTGTAACACTTGTACTTTCATCAATATTTATGATGAGTATATCTGTAAATTAATGTGGCGCTCTGTAAAATCACCGGATGTTTTTGGAACTATTGAACATAACGCGCCAATGGATACTGAGATTTTTTTATATAAATATGAACTTTATTGAACAAAACATACATGTATTGTGTAACATGAAGTCCTATGAGTGTCATCTGGTGAAGATCATCAAAGGTTAGTGATTCATTCTCTCTATTTCTGATTTTTGTGACTACTCTCTTTGGCTGGAAAAAGGGCTGTTTTTCTCGGACTTGGCTCTGACCTAACATAATCGTTTGTGGTGCTTTCGCCATGAAGCCTATTTGAAATTGGACACTGTGGTGTGATTAATAACAAGAAGTGTATCTTTAAAATGGTGTGAAATACTTGTATGTTTGAGGAATTTATGTATGGGATTTGTTGTTTTGAATTTGGCGCCCTGCACTTTCACTGGCTGTTGTCATATCGATCCTGTTTGCTGGATCTCAACCCTAAGAAGTTTTTAACTTAGATAACATAATACAAGCAAAAAATATAGCTAAGTTGTTGATACTTGTTAGGCGACGTGATATTTACTTTAGCAATACGGAGATATTTGTCAAGCTGCAGCAGCTTCAAACATTTCAACAGCAAGTAATTAGATTGGGTGGTTACTGTGGCACATCATAGGCATGCGACACCTGTTCCTGGGTTGTGACTAGAGGGAGTACAACTACGACCGGAAGTGACTTGTCATAGCCATTTCGAAGAGTATTTTAGCCAACACCAACACTTTTCCTAACCTAAATCTCCTAACCTGACACATTCATTTTCCTAACCTGCTGCGTAAATTCTCCTAACCTGCTACAAAAAAGTAACTTCCGGTCGTCGCTGTACTCCCTCTAGTTAGAACCCTGTTCCTGTTGACTACAGCCTAAGTTCAAAACCTAGACTATGGCCACTACAGGCTACCACTACATATGCATTTTCTAAAATATATACTATAGCATGATCTAATAAAAAATATTATGATGGTGAGAAAACAAGAACCTGCTTTGTATATCGAGTCCAATGTTTATTTGTCATGATCACAAACTCAATATTACATGAAAACATTAGGAGAAACATTAGATAAAGTAAATATTTTAGATAACCTTTTAAGAAAATCCAATTGCTGCAAGTTAAGATTTTTTACAGTGTCTTCAGTCACCTATGTTGCACATACATCCTACTGCCCTCCAGGTCAAGTTGCTTGGCATGAGTACCAAGGAGAGAATTATTCAATCTCTGTAGGTGCCAAAAGTAAGTGAGACCATAACCAATGTGATTTAATGATTTAATTTGGGAAAACCATTTGCACATTTTTAAAACAGTAAAGGGACTCCTAATACACAAGGTGAAAATATTCTATCAGTAAGTACCAAGGATAGACTTTTCAGGGTTCAGTGACAGGGAATATTCACCTTTAGCCAAAGCATTGTCTTACATTGATGACTGTTCCTAAGTCTTGAAAAACACAAGCATATTGTTAAAATGTCATGTCAACCCTCAACTCAGCCATTAAATATAGATCAGTGTTAACAGTTTACCATACAGACTCCAAACATGACTGTTACCTACCTGTATTTTTATATATATAAATTGTGTAGAATGAAATATCTTGACATCACCAGTGCCATCAGATAGCCAGTTGACTTCCTATACCACCATCAAGTTTGAGATTCTCTCATTAACCATAATTTGAAAATCACTAACGTTAAATGTTTTGATAATTAAAGCACTTGAGATGCACACATCAGTTAACCGGTAATGATTAAAACAGATTATTTATAGGGACTCAGGATGTTTGGACCGTTCAGTGCACTGAACTGATAGTCCCGACCAATCCATTAAATATATTCGACTATAATTAATTTTCTGATTTTCTTTTACTTGTTGGAAAGAGGAGACTACCACTACTGTGCTGGTGGTCGAAGGATTGTGTGTAAACAATGTTGGAGTTGTGAAACTGTCAGTGGAGGGTGGTGAACACAAAGTAAAGTTATATATATATTTTTTATGTTAGACAATCATACCCGCAATTGAAAGAGGGACCACTGTGAAGTCTGAAACATTGTCGACTAAGTTGGGAGTTCACCTGTTCCTCAACCTGTCTAGCTTCGACGTCTTCAGATGCAAAGAGGAAAGTGTGTAACATGCACCAGACACAGAGACTATTACTAGTGATAGAAGGTGGGCTTGAAGAAAAGGGAAAACCAGCCACGTCGTGGACACCGCTCCCTGACAAGCTAAACACTTTCTTCTCCCGCTTTGAGGATAACACAGTGCCACCGACTCTGCATGCTCCCAAGGACTGTGGGCTCTCGTTCTCCGTGGCCGACGTGAGTAAGAAATGTAAACGTGTTTACCCTCGCAAGGCTGCCAGCCCAGATGGCATCACTAGCCGTGTCCTCAGAGCATGCGCAGACCAGCTGGCTAGAGTGTTTACGGACATATTCAATCTCTCCCGATCACAGTCTGCTGTCCCCACTTGCTTCAAAATGTTCCTGTACCCAAGAAAGCAAAGGTAAAGGAACTGAACCAAATGACTATCGCCACGTAGGACTCAATTCAGTCTTCATGAAGTGCTTTGAGAAGCTAGTTAAGTATCATATCACCTCTACCTTACCCGACACCCTGGACCCACTTCAATTTGCTTACCACCCCAATAGATCCACAGAAAATGCAGTCACAATTGCATCTGGAAAAGAGGAATACCTAAGTAAGAATGCTGATCATTGACTATAGCTCAGCCTTAAACATCATAGTACCCTCCAAGATCCTTATTAATCTCGGGGCCCTGGGTCTAACCCCCGCCGTGTGCAACAGGGTCCTGGACTTCCTGAAGGGCCGCTCCCAGGTGGTGAAGGTATGAAACAACACCTCCGCTACACTGATCCTCAACACATGGGCGACACAAGTGTGCATGCTCAGCCCCTCCTGTACTCCCTGTTCACCCATGACTGTGTGGCCAAGCACGTCTCTAACTCAATCATCAAGTTTGCAGATGACAACAGTAATAGACCTGATTACCAATAATGACGAGACAGCCTACAGGGAGATGAGGGCCCTGGTGGAGTGGTGCCAGAAAAATAACCGCTCCCTCAACGTCAACAAAACTAAGGAGCTGATCGGGGACTTCAGGAAACAGCAGAGGGACCCCCCTATCCACATCGACGCGACCGCAGCGGAGAAGGTGGAAAGCTTCAAGTTCCTCGGCCTACAGATCACTGAAATTGTCCACCCACACAGACAGGGTGGTGAAGAAGGCGCAATAGCGCCTCTTCAACCTCAGGAGGGAGAAGAAAATCGTCTTGGTCCCTAAGATCCTCACAAACCTTTACAGATGCACAAGTGAGAGCATCAAGTTGGCTGTATCATCGCATGTAAGGCAACTATACCGCCCGCAACTGCAGGGCTCTCCAGAGGGTGGTGCGGTCTGCCTAACACATCCCCGGTGTTACACTGCCTCCTTTCCAGGACACCTACAGCACACGATGTCACAAGAAGGCGAAAAATATTGTCAAGGACAACCACCAGAACAACGGCCTGTTCAACTGGCCATCATCCAGAAGGCAAGGTCAGTACAGGTGCATCAAAGCTGGGACTGAAAAACAGCTTCTAACTCAAGGCCATCAGACTGTTAAATAGCCCTCACTAGCTGGCTACCACCCGGTTACTCAACCCTGCAACCTTAGAGGCTGCTGCCCTCTATCCATAGACACGGAATCACTGTCCACTTTAATAATGTTTACATACTGGTTTACTCATCTCATGTAAATACTGTACTCTATTCTACTGTATCTTAGTCAATGTCACTCAGACATTGCTCGTCCTGATATGTATATATTTCTTAATTCCATTATTTTACTTAGATTTGTTAGATACTACTGCACTGTTGGAGCTAGGAACACAAGCATTTCGCTACACCCACAATAACATCTGCTAATTCTTTACTTACCTGTTCCTAAACCTGTCTGTCTTCAACGTCTACAGATGCGAGGAGGACAGTGTGTAAGTTAAAGCCTTGTTCACACTGTAGGCCAAATAAATCAGATTTGATCGTTCAGACACAAGTCCTATGGCCAGGAATCAGATTTGTATCTGTTTGAAATGTGGTTTGGAACATCCCATTCTATTTGGCTTTTGGCTTTTCAGACTGTTCAAAACAGAAATACAAAACAGAAATACAAAAAACAGGATTAGAGTCACTTCAAACTGTCAACGTGAACAAGGCTTAACATACACCAAAGCCTATAGCAGGCTGCGTCTCTCTGTGAACACAAGCAGGCATCTTCTATTCCATGTCACCCACCAACCTTCATCAACAAGCCAACATGTGATGAGGACAGGTCATACATATCCACTCTAAACATTTCTGATGTGTTGAAGGTTCTTGTCGTAGCTGGCAGTGATGTGACAACCATCTGGGCTAAGGAGTATGCAGAGGCCGAAGATCCAACCCACTACTACAACCGCCGCTTCAGACTGGCGTGTCTTTGAGGACGCCAACATCCTGGACAGTCTCCGGAGAATCACCACCTTCAACATCAATGTGCCCCACAACCACATTCATGAGGAACCTTTTTGGGGAATGGGAGGTCGAAGTAAGACAACTACCCAATGGCTTGGGTGAAAGCGTAATGTTTATGCAACCCCCTTGTCGTCAGCTGAGAACAGCAGCTTCCCTATGCTGGATTTTTACCTCTAACATCTTCCCTCGTGCACTCACTCCATTGGATTCTGGACAGGGCAAAAGATCTGAGGAAAAGTATTTGGACATCTAAGAGAATGCTTGTATTTAAGCTTGTGTTGTGTTTATGCAAAAAATATATCCATAACTACAGGCAAATACTTCAAGACAAAATAAACCAGATCAATATATAACTACTAAGGAAACGAGTAGTGGTGTTGAACTTTGAGTGTGCTTTGGTGGGTGACATACATATGGTGCATATTTTTTCAATCAGGCTTTCGTAAAAAAAACTGCACTAACACCACATTGAACTGATTGTGATCCAAACTGAAGGCCAGGGGATAGGTCATAACCTACCTAGGTCATAATACATGATGCTGTGATATGATGAAGGTCAGATGTAACGATTGCGTGTAGAGGGAACATCTGATGCAGCTCCTTTTGAGGGGGAAACACAGAGAAAGAACATCCACATCAAGGAATAACTTCAACACATGGCTTTTCACACCACACACTCACACTTCATATCTGAAACTTTTAAATAGAATGTTTTAACTTTTGACTGTCGTGGAATATTGCTGATTCAAAGGAGAGAGACTTTTATATTTCTTCAAACAATCCATCTTTATTATCGATTTAGGAATTGAATTATTGAAGCTGGACAATGACCATCCGACGGTAATCGTTGAGAACCCAACGAGCATAACTGAGCCACAGCATTTTATAGCAAAGTACATCCTCCTGATTGTTCATGACAAACAACAGGAGTAGAATTATACAAAGGTACATAGTGCTATCAAGCAAGAGACAGCAATATTTACACTGCACCAGGTTTCTGTCTCTGTCATTTACTGCTTGTATATACAGAAATTCCCTCAAATAATGAAGTCCAGTGTTCATCTGCAATGTGGGAGAAATAAACTGGAGGGTGGGTTTGCCTGGCACTGGCAGACTGGCCAACATTTCACAGACACTAATCATGGAATGGAATGCAGTCTTTGGGTTTTATCACCAAGGCATCATAAATCAACTGTCAGCATGAAGCCTCGGAGGCTCCTCTTAGAAGAACAGACAGTGTGAAAGTACTAATATAAAAATACATTCTAATTTAAAGTAATGTGAATAACATAATGTTGTAATTTCCACACACACCCTTCATAACTGAAACTTTTAAATAGAATGTTGTAACTTTGGACCCAGCATTCACTCATTTTTCAAATTATTCACAAACTTTGCATTAGTTGACATGCAGTATGGAGACAGACCTATGAGTCCAGTCAAGTTTAAAACTTCTAATCAATATACTGCTAGTCTGAGTATGATGTACTTCATGTGGTCCATAGCCTTTAGTATTACCATGACAACATGGCATGGGCCGTTGTTCTCTTAACTTCTATTTTGTGACCACTGCATATTTAAATGTTTTACTTTGTAATTACACTAGCACTAAAATAATTACATAAATACAATACATTCAGAATGTTCCCCACAGCCAATCACCTGTACAGCAGAACCTACCAGTACCACACTGATCAGAGTTCAAGTCTGTACGGGCTGAAAATAATTACCAACAATGCTCGCTAGTCAGTATACTACTATTCATATTAGACATTCAATGACTTCAAATCTGTTTAATTCACAAACTTGGTGAACCAATCTATGTAGCTATTTTGGGGTTAGCTTACATTAAATGTAACAATGTTTCAAATTCATCGTGTCAGGCAATGTGCCCAAAAGTCACCCTGACAGACAAGGTAATGCTAGCTTAATAGCTAATGTTAAAGGGAAATAATGGCAAATGTTTAAATTGTGTCTATGTTCCTACAGTGGTTGCTCCACTAAAAGTTTTGCTATTATGCTGCAGGACAGAGGTCATTTGTGGATTAGTATGGTACCCTGTATATTTTGATATGCCCAGACCTGTCAGGTGGGTGTATTAAAATTGAGACAACATTTTTGAAGCAGTTATTAAAACAGCTGTATTGTTAGATCTGTACAAGATATTTATGTTCCGATTCCAAGATGTCATACCCTCTGTTTGTCTAACTTGTTGGGAAAGTGGTTAAAGTATCATTGTTTACAGTGAATGTTGGAAGTGATGATGTCACAATGGCGAGCTTTAGAATGAGAAGAAAAAGAAAGACAAAAAAATAGTTTAAAAACTATGAAATGGTTAAATGTTCCAGAACGTTCTTTAAAGTTGTGAATTTTGCTTCATAATACCACCTAAAGTCATAAGTATTACGAAGATTGCAACTGGGATGTTTGCTGTTGCATGTCCCATTAATAACTAGATGGTAACTTTACATTAAGTAAAGTTGTGTGGCTTGCTTTAGCTATTTAAAATATTTTGTGTGGTAGTGGAAGACGTTTAAATCATTTTACTGTACTATTTAAAGTAAAGCAGTTACATATAGTCAAAGTTAAATTTAGTAAGATAATTGGTCTGATTTCTTTGATACACTACTATAGCAACCTTTTTACTTTTTTTACTTTACACATGCAACAAATTAAACTGAAATAAGTTTCTCTTTAGCCTACGTATTAGATATGTCTACTGTGTTGTTATTGGGGGTGTGACAACCCGACTAAAAAAGGTGTCGATGTTGGCAAAACACCTATCGCCCTGCAGGTTTATATTCCAAAGAAGCTGCAGGTTAGGAGCAGGAAGGGGAGGTGTTTGTGACTGTCTGTGTGTCCTGTCCTCAAAATTTGCAGCGGGCAGACAAGTTAGCCGTCACTCAGTCAGAATACGCATCAGCGGTTCATTTTTTTTCCCTACTTTCGCTTCACTTGTTAGATATTATACACATTGATAGCTTGCTAGCAAATGTCCTTGCCTATTGATTTATCATAATAAAAATGTATAAATCAATTGGAATCTTAGCTGTGTGGACGCGTGAAGTTCTGTTCCTTTCAGTGCAACCCATTTGTCACTGGGGTGTATTTACTATGTATTGTATATTCACCAGCAACCAAATGCGACAAAACGGAGAGGGACCCTACCAATAGAAAAGTGCATTTTGTTATATAGGAGTATCCTTGCCTTGTTGGCGTTATGCAGTATAATGTAAGTCAGGTGCAAAAGTAGCCGTGACATTTTCCTTCATTCATTCAAGCTTTGTTAACACCCTGTTTCTGGTTGTTGTTGTCTGTAAAAAATTACACTGTGTTGAAAAGAGAGAAAATAAATTACGGTTCTGCAAATGAGTATCCATAGCAACGGACATTAGAGAACTGTTAGCTGGCCTTGACTAGCTACTTTTCAGCGCATTAAATAACAGCTGTAACTTTTGATCAAATATATTTCTGTTCTGATTTCAGATTTAAAGCCCAGTTTATACCTGGTTCTAACTTGCATCCTTTGTCCTGAACTTCTCCATATTTTGATAGTGCCCACATTTTTAAACAGTTGTAGACAATCAAAAGACATTGATCTGATTGTGATCATCCTGCTCAACTCCAGACGTAGTCAGGCGTGCATTGTGCCTGGATATCGTCTTACAAGTGTAAACAGATCTGGACAGAGAGATAATTTGCATGAATGAAAATACAGACACATTGCATGGATAACAGACACACTTTAATACCATGTATAGACATGTTTTTTGGAAATGTGGGCACAATCAGAATGTAGAAAAGATCAGGAAAAAGGACCCATGTTAGCACCAGGTACAGTATAAACAGGGCTTAAATAGCAGAAGACAAATATTTCATATGTGACCCACCACCTGGATTTGGTGCTATGTAGCAACATTTGAAATTGTGTTTTTTTAGATTGGATAAAAGTAGAGACTCAGAGCTACAAAATGGTACTGTCTATCATACAGTGTAGTTGAGGAACAATGGGAAAATAATTCTGCTTTGAAAGTTGATAAACTTGTAACCCCACTTTTGATTAAATGGCCTGTGAATATTTTGGTACACCTACTGGAGAGCTTTTATTTGTCTACACTCATTCAGCATTGATCACACACTCAAGGTTTAGCCCCACCCATCTCTTTAAGGATTCACATGTGGGTCCATGTGTTAAACAGTGTAAGGTAGTGTAGTAAACAACCAAAGAATAAGACTAAAAGTGGTGAAAGTAGTAAAAATACACTTTATCTAGTCCTTGGCCTGTATCCTAATCTAACTTTGGTGCAGGTCATGTTGTTCTTCACATTACCATTTCTGGTGAACACACACTATATGAAATATAATCTAAGTTTATTTGTCCGATGCACAGGATACAGAAGGTGGAAACGGAACACTGAAACTGTTAATTGCATAGTGGAGTCTTTTGTTTAGATGTAGCTAGGTAAACAATTATCCCAGCTCATAATGTTACTACCCTGCATGAATCTATAGGTAGCTAAAGCGGCAGGGTAGCCTAGTGGTTAGAGCGTTGGACTAGTAACCGGAAGGTTGCAACTTCAAACCCCCAGGCAGTTACCCCACTGTTCCTAGGCCATCATTGAAAATAAGAATTTGTTCTTAACTGACTTGCCTAGTTAAATAAAGCTAAAATTAAAATAAAATAAAATAAAAACCAACTTGGTTCAATGTTAGCTAGGTAGCTAGCAATAGGCTATAACTAGCAATGCAAATGGATCTGAGATATTAATAATATTACTACACAGCTCATACATGTAACGTTAGCTAGCTAGCTAACAGTACGGTCATGGCCAAAAGTTTTGAGAATGACACAAACATTCATTTCCACAAGGTTTGCTGCTTCAGTGTCTTTAGATAGTTTTGTCAGATACTATGGAATACTATGGAATACTGAAGTATAATTACAAGCATTTCATAAGTGTCAAAGGCTTTTATTGACAATTATATGAAATTGATGCAAAGAGAAAAAAATTCAGTGTTGACCCTTCAAATTTCAAGAGCTCTGCAATCCGCCCTGGCATTCTGTCAATTAACTTCTGGGCCACATCCTGACTGATGGCAGCCCATTATTGCAAAATCAATGTTTGGAGTTTGTCAGAATTTGTGCAGTTTTTGTTTGTCGACCCACCTCTTGAGGATTGACAACAAGTTCTCAATGGGATTAAGGTCTGGGGAGTTTCCTGGCCATGGACCCCAAACATCAATGTTTTATTCCCTGAGCCACTTAGTTATCACTTTTGCCTTATGGCAAGGTGCTCCATCATGCTGGAAAAGGCATTTTTCCTCACCAAACTGTTCCTGGATGGTTGGGAGAAGTTGCTTCCGGAGGATGTGTTGGTACCATTCTTTATTCCTGGCTGTGTTCTTAGGCAAAATTGTGAGTGAGCCCACTCCCTTGGCTGAGAAGCAACCCCACACATGAATGGTCTCAGGATGCTTTACTGTTGGTAGCGCACCTTGCCTTCTCCGGACAAGCTTTTTTCCGGATGCCCCAAACAATCGGAAAGTGGATTCATCAGAGAAAATGACTTTACCCCAGTCCTCAGCAGTCCAATCCCTGTACCTTTTGCAGAATATCAGTCTGTCCCTGATGTTTTTCCTGGAGAGAAGTGGCTTCTTTGCTGCCCTCCTTGACACCAGGCAAATCCTCCAAAAGTCTTTGCCTCACTGTGCGTGCAGATGCACTCACACCTGCCTGCTGCCATTCCTGAGCAAGCTCTGTACTGGTGGTGCCCTGATCCCGCAGCTGAAGCAACTTTAGCAGATGATCCTGACGTTTGTTGGACTTTCTTGGGTGCCTTGAAGCCTTCTTCAGAATAATTGAACCGCTCTCCTTGAAGTTCTTAATGATCCGATAAATGGTTGATTTATGTGCAATCTTACTGGCAGCAATATCCTTGCCTGTGATGCCCTTTTTGTGCAAAGCAATGATGACGATACGTGTTTCCTTGCAGGTAACCATGGTTGACAGATGAAGAACAATTATTCCTTTTGAAGCTTCCAGTCTGTTATTCGAACTCAATCAGCATGACAGTGTGACACCTGTGTTAACAAGAGAATCACTGACATGTCAGCTGGACCTTTTGTGGCAGGGTTGAAATGCAGTGGAAATGGTTTTAGGGGATTCAGTTAATTTGCATGGCAAAGAGGGACTTTGCAATTAATTGCAATTCATCTGATCACTCTTCATAACATTCTGGAGCATATGCAAATTGCCAGCAGACTTTGTGAAAATTTATATTTGTGTCATTCTCAAAACTTTTGGCCACGACTGTATGATTTTCTGATAAAATTAGAAACATATAATATAGCCAGCTAGACTCTCTTACCCGTATAGATGGATGAACGCTTCTCCCTCTCTGTCACGGATGCCATGATTGCCCTTAGTTTGAAAATCTAATTCAGAGTCAGATTCTTTATACAACAGCCTTTGTGTGTTCTCTATCCAATTGTTGGTAGTTACTGTCTTGTCTCATCGCTACAACTCCCGTACGGGCTCAGGAGAGACGAAGGTTGAGAGCCATGAGTCCTCCGAAACACAACCCAACCAAGCCACAGCGCGCATCCAACCCGGAAGCCAGCCGCACCAATGTGTCGGAGGAAACACCGTACACATGAGACAAGGATATCCCTACCGGCCAAACACTCCCTAACCCGGACGATGCTAGGCCAATTGTGTGTCGCCCCATGGACCTTCCGGTTGCGGCCGGCTGCGACAGAGTCTGGGCTTGAACCCAGGGCCTCTGGTGGCACAGCCTTAGACCACAGCGCCACCCGGGAGGCCATGTGTTCTCTTTTTTGAACTATCTTGCAATCAAATGCTTTAATCTCCTTAGCTATCATACTCTGCTTCCACCGGGCATTCCACTGATTTCAAAACTCGGGTCCTCCAGAAAGTAGAGTGGAGAACATTAGCAACATTATCACAGTTCTTCATGATTCTGTTTTTTTTAAGCTGCGTTAGAACAGAATACCTAAACATACTAAACAGAAGTGGGCTACATGGCAGACCAATCCAAACTCATCTCTCGGCAAGTCCAGCCCATCCATTATCTCAGCCAACCATAGCTAGCCGGAATGTTCCGGTCTTTTTCTGTCTAAACTAGACAGAAAAACTGTCAACTAGAATCAGTATTTAACTATCATATTTGTATTTACAGATAGCATACAAGTTTGTTATTAAGGCACATGAAAGTTCACATGTTCCAGAAGGCATTTACACCCCAAAATGTTTTTTTTTTTTTTAAAGGTTGACGTGCCGATGCCTGTCCTGTGAAGTAGTAATGCACAAAATACGCCTAGTTTTCTGAAACTAGTCGCATTTTGGGAATGTTTTGCCTGACTACCCAAACGCTTTGCTCTAGCCAAACGCTACACCACACCCACAGAGATTAGTTCTGAGTACTTCCCTGACAATTTCTATGGAAATCCATTCTAGACTGCTTGATTGATCCTAGAAACCGATGGGTTGGGGCAGAGTGTGGGAAAAAGCAGAATTTTGAAAATGAGATCTAATGTGCTATATTCTCCTACATTAATTTCACATTTCCACAAACTTTAAAGTGTTTCCTTTCAAATGGTATCAGGAATATGGATATCCTTGCTTCAGGTCCTGAGCTACAGGCAGTTAGATTTGGATATGTCATTTTCGGCGAAAATTGGAAAAAAGGGCGGGTCCTAAAATAATTATAGATAATAGCAAAAGGCTGTATGCAGGCATACTATTCCAGACCAGTCTGCACATTTTAAGTTTGATTGCATAATAATAATAATAATAATAAGTATGAGGAAGATTTAATGTCAGGACTTTTGCTTTGCAAGTCCCACATAATAATAATAATAATAATAAGTCAGAAATAATTCTTACAATATCTAGTGTGGCTGCTGTTGTAAGCCACACTAATAACTATAAGTCAGAAACTAGTTGGTCATTTTTTATTAAGAAAAAGTGAGTGCCTTACTTCAGCAGTTTAAAACTATTTTTGTGGAAAAAGCTTAAAAAAAAAATCTTAAAGCTGCAATATGTCACTTTTTGTATTTCAGAATGTTCAGAAGCTCCAAGAAGTTGCTAGTGGTAGTGTCCAGTGGGATGCAACAGTAACAATAGTGCGCCCCTAGCCTGCCTGATAACCGCTGTGTTCACTGGTATTCATTTTCCTGAGACCAGGTTGGAGAAGACTGGGCTCTCAATTGGAGCTACCAAAAGAGAATAATGACACAAGACTCCCTGAAGTGCCACCACCAATATGGGCTGAGCTGCTACAACTTCGAGGACACGTCACCACACAACACAGGGTACAGCAAGAACACATTTGAGCTGAAGGACCAGAGCTTTCCCTGTTGTCAGACTTGGTGGTTCCTGGGAAGTGTGAAAACCTACAGAGTACTCAGAATTGTTGTTGAAAGAGGTGGGCCTCCAACCAAACATATAAATCATATCAATAAAGGACGTTTGTCTGGGCAATTCATCGTTATTGCACTTTTGGAATTCTAAAATGGATTAAATAGTTTATTTCCCCTCATTATTCTACACACAATACCCCATATTGACAAAACAGGTATTTCTAAATAAATCAAATAAAAATTGGCCAGGTGATGAGTGGTGCCTGGTTTCCTCCAGACGTGACTCTTGCCAATCAGGCCAAAGAGATAAATCTTGGTTTCATCAGACCAGAGAATCTTGTTTTTCATGGTGTGAGGGTACTTTTGGCTAAATCCAAGCGGGCATGTGCCTTTTACTGAGGAGTGGCTTCTGTCTGGTGACTGTACCATAAAGGCCTGATTGGTGGAGTGCTGCAGAGATGGTTGTCCTTCTGGAAGGTTCTCCCATCTCCACAGAGGAACTCTGGAGCTCTGACAGAGTGACCATCAGGTTCTTGGTCACCTACCTGACCAAATAACTTCTCCCCAGATTGCTCAGTTTGGCCAGTTCTATGAACAGTCTTGGTGTTTCAATCTTCTTACATTTAAGAATGATGGAGGCCACTGTGTTCTTGGGGACCTTCAATGCTGCAGAAATGTTTTGCTCTGACATGCACTGTTATCGGTGTGTGCTTTTCTAAATCATGTCCAGTCAATTGAATTTACGACATGTGGACTCCAATCAAGTTGTAGAAACATCAAGTGCATAAGAAATCAAAGCCAGATAAAGTGAGTGGCACAATGTTGTATAGTAAGGTGGAAATGTTCTATTCCACAGTGTGCATGCCAATACCGCTAGGTCTATAACACTGAAGGTATATCCCAAATGGCATTCTAAAAGTATTTCACTTAATATGGAATAATCAGAGCCCTATCACAAGAAGTGCACTACAAAGGGAATATGGTGCCATTTGGAACACACACCTCCGATTTGTGCCAGATGGGTTAGCAGTGATGTGTTTTCCACAGAATTTTATGTCTAAGGAAATGGAAACACGGATGGTAAACTACGTTAATGTCTCACTGCAGGGAGAGATAGCGTTTATGCTGAGATTAAGTGATACACACTACACCTGGTGGGCATTAACCTTAATGGGGCACTATAACACACTCATTCAACTTTTGGGTATAATCAATGGGGTAAGCAGGGCAAAGTCCAATCAAGTTCTGTGTACTCAAGACACTGGTTCAATTCCATTTGTATGTTGGTGTTCATCATTCCCTCTGTTAAATCAAAAACTGCAGACTTGTGAACAATAAAAGGGGAGGGAGAGATGTCTGAGAATTGTGGGTAAAATTAGAAAGAGCAAATCGTTGAGATCTATTGCATTCCAAACAATGAAGTTTAAAGAAAATAACATCACCTAACTCCGCTTGTCATATTGGAATTCCCCTTGAAACTAAGGCATTGATGACACATCCCGAGTGCAATGAGGATTTCCTGAAGTGTAGTTGGCATCTGATCTGACTGTTTCACCTGTCCTTGTGATCGTTTCCTCCCCCTCCAGGTGTCCCCGATCTTCGCCATTATCCCCTGTGTATTTATACCTGTGTTCTCTCTTGGTCCGTTGCGTCAACCAGCGTTTTGGTTCACAACTACTTGCCCTCCTGGTTTTGACCCTTGTATGTCCTGACTCTGAGCCAACCTGCCTGACAACTCTACCTGCACCTGACCCTGAGCCTGCCTGCCGACCTGTACCTTTGCCCCACCTCTGGATTGTTGACCTCTGCCTACACTGACCCTGCCTGCCATCCGGTACTGTTGCCCCACCTCTGGTTTACTGACCCCTGCCTGCCTTGACCTGTCTGAATATTAAACCATTGTCAATTCGACATGTTTGCATCTGGGTCTTATCTTGATTTATGATTGTACGAACTGGCCATGACTGACTCAGCAGACCCGGGCCAGCTGCACAATGCCATCTCCACCCAGGAGCCACCATCGGTAGGCACAAGGAATTGCTTCGTGGCGTTGTGGAGGGGGTCAAAACGTTGGTCGAACGCCATGACCGGGCTTTGGACAGTTTTGTGGAGCAATTCCACAGGTTGTCTAGGAGGCTACCTACCACGGAGGCTACATACCAACCCCACAGCTCCTCAGTTGCTAGCAGCACCGTCTCATCAGTCACTCCACCTTCTCGGGAGCCTCGCTTACCTCCTCCGGAACGCTTCAATGGAGAGCCGAGCACCTGTCGGGCGTTCCTAGTTCAGTGTGCCCTTGTCTTCGAGCTTCAGCCCTCCTCCTTCTCCTCGGATCGCTCCAAGATAGCCTACCTCATCACGCTGATGTCCAGGAGGGCTCTCACCTGAGCTACTGCCATGTGGGAACGACAGCCGGTCTGGAGGGGTTTGTGGGAGAAGTGAGGAAGGTTTTTGATGCCCCGTTCTCTGGGCGAGAGGCCACCCGGAAGCTAATCCAGCTTCGGCAGGACTCCCGCAGTGTAGCTGATTATGTGTTGGATTTCCACACGCAGGTAGCGGAGCAAGCTGGAATCAAGAGGCACCGTTCGATATGTTCCTGCACGGCGTCTCTGAGGAGGTCAAGGATGAGCTTGCATCCCAGGGAGTTGCCTACGGAGCTCGATTCCCTCATTGCTTTGACCATCTGTATCGATGGGCGATTACGGGAACGAAGGAAGGAGCGGAAATTGGATTTCGCTCACACGCCCAAGGATCCCACCTTGCCTCCAAGTCATACTGGAAGCTCCAGATGGTCTCATTGCCAAGAGAACCTGAGGCTTCCCGACCTGCCCAGAGGGCTGCGAAGATGGCCGAGTCACCGCTTCCTGAGCCTATGCCACTAGGCAGAGCTGGGCTGTCGCCAGCAGAACGGCAATACAGGATCGATGCGAAGATTTGTCTGTATTGCGGAACTACTTGGTCATTGTGTGTCCTCTTGTCCCTTGCTCACAACCCTTTTCATGCCATTCTGCTGTGGGAAGACCAGTCCAAATCTTATCGGGTTCTCATTGACTCTGGGGCCGATGAGAGCTTTTTGGTCGCTACCCTGGCGTCCGAGCTGAACATCCCCACTCCATTCCCATGTACGTTAGAGCGCTGGATGGGCGCTCTATAGGCCGTGTCAGGGAACTACAGTGAGGCTATCCAGTCCCCTCTTATTCCTATGTTATTGGGATATTCCTTCATGGGCTGGAGCCCGTTCTTCCATGCCCATTGCCCAAGTCAGCACAACCTGCCTCGGGACTTCTTCATGGGGGGTTCGGAATGTGCCACGGACCTCTTCGCCATTCCCGTGGAGTACCAGGACCTCCGGGAGGTGTTCAGCAAGGCCGACCTTATGACTGCGGGATTGACCTTCTCCCTAGCACGACTCCGCCCTGGCGATGACTGTACTCTGGTTCTGCTCCGGTGACGACTGTACTCTCCGCCCAGGGTTCCGTTCACGTGGTCTCCAGCTGCTGACCAAGCGTTCCTGGACCTCAAACATCGCTTCACCACAGCTCCCATCTTGGTTCATCCTCACCCTTCCCGTCAGTTCGTGGTGGAGGCCGATGCTTCTGATGTCAGAGTGGGGTCTGCACTGGACCTCAAGCTACATCCCTGAGCCTTCTTCTGCCACCACCTCAATGCCACGGAAAATAACTACGATGTGGGGAATTGTGAGGCACCACTGTGTCTTTGTGAGATGCAGTGTAGGTGAACGGATGATCTCTGCATGTGTATATCCCACCGTATAGCATTGAGGAGTTGTTATGGTGTGGGAGTGTTTTTCTAGTAACACTGATTTATTTAGAATTCAAGGCACACTTAACCAGCATGGATTCCACAGCATTTTGCATATACGCCATCCCATCTGGTTAGCGCTTTGTGGGACGGCACAACTAGGGAACATTACCAACCCATACAAATCAAACTTTATTTGCCACATGCGCCGAATACAACAAGTGTAGACTTTACCGTGAAATACTTACTTAAAAGCCCTTAACCAACAGTGCAGTTCAAGAAGAAGAAAATATTTACCAAGTAGGCTGAAATAAAAAGTAACACAGGACCCTAGATGCAGGCTGGGGAGTATCGCCGTACGAAGGAGGAAATAGAGGCAGCGAAAGTGGAGAGGCGACGTTACGAGGAGTTTAATGGCTTTCCTCTGACACAGCCTATTATATTAGGTCCTGGATGGCAGAAAGCTTGGCCCCAGTGATGTACTGGGCCGTTTGCACTACCCTCTGTAGTGCCTTACATTCAGATGCCGAGCTGTTGCCATACCATGCGGTGATTCAACCGGTCCGGATGCTCTCGATGGTGCAGCTGTAAAACCTTTTGAGATTCTGGGGACCCATGCCAAATATTTTCAGTCTCCTAAGGGGGAAAAGGTACACTCTGTATTTTCCACTGGCTGCCTCACCACCACAGAAAGCACTGAGCTAGGCTGAAACAACTGCATTTTCGAGCTGCCTTATGCAAAAAAGAGATCATGATTGTATGCGGCTTTATTAACTCAATTATTTATTTTATTTATTTGTTTTCTAACTGATGTGACACGTTTTAATGCTGAAATAACATGCACAGGCACCCAGACGCCAAAAACAATGGTGGGGCTCAAATGATGGGTTGCCATTGGAAACAGGTACTCCTATTTGCTTAATTTAGAGTTATTTATGCTACTGCACGTATCCTTATCCAATTCCGAGGCGCAAATTGAAGATTTGGAAGAACTGTCCACATTTACTTTTTGTCAGCCAACCAGATGAGTAGGCCTAACGAACAGCAAAAGCACTGGCCTATGTAAATCTACTATACCCCATAGTGCGCTAAATAAATATTCCAAACATAGTCTGGGACAGTTGTGGGAAGAGATAGATCCCAAATTAATAAAACCACTATCATCAAAAAAAACTGTTTTGAGCAATAAGCCTGACGCAACAGATGAGAACGTTTCACTTAAAATATTGATAAACTATTAGGCTATTTCTTCACATTATAAGTGCAGCAATGTGCACACGGCAGTAGGCTAAAAGCGCGAATGTTCCATTAGCAGGACAACACCATTCCAAAAGTGACCACAGATGCGATTATGCATGTAATGCTTTTATTATGAAGGTGCATTTTTATGGTGAAAATAATCTTACCCAAATTTGAAACTCACCCACTGTGTATTTATGCCAGTTGGGCTCTACGCCTGCTGTAAAGCAAATGAATGTGCTTCATTTTAAGAAGATGTTTGGGCATTTTAGTTTTGATACAAACCTTATCAAAAGATATAGGACTATGGGCTAGGCTACATGAGGTGTGTGAATTTAATTTGAAAAAGTCAATAAAATATGCATTCGCTGTGTCTTGCCTTATGCTGGGCATCATTGACGAGTGATAATATAAAATTGACAAGTGATAGGCTAATATTTACCTAATATTGATTTCATCTTGTCTTTACATATACAAAAAATGTGTGTGTCACGCCCTGAGGTCAGGGTTTTTGTATGTCTATGTTGGCCTGATATGTTTCCCAATCAGAGACAGCTGTTTATCGTTGTCGCTGATTGGGGATCATATTTAGGTAGGCATTTTCCTAATGTGTGTTGTGGGACCTTGTCTATGTATAGTTTCCTTAGTGCACATCAGTAGCAGCTCGTTAGGTCAGTGAGTTTCGATTTATTAAAATTATGTGGAATTCTACTCATGCTGCGCCTTGGTCCAATCATTACAACGAACGTGACAGAAGATCCCACCAACATTGGACCTAGCAGCGTGTACAGGAGGAGTGGACTTGGGAGGAGATCCTGGATGGAGCAGGACCCTGGACGCAGGCATCGCCGTACGAAGGAGGAAATACAGGCAGCGAAAGCGGAAATGCGACATTACGAGGAGTTATACCAACGAGGCAAGCACGAGAGGCAGCCCCAAAAGAGTTTTGGGGAGGGGGAACACGGGGAGATTGGCAGAGTCAGGGTTTAGACCTGAGCCAACTCCCTGTGCATAACGTGGGGAGCGTATGACTGGTCAGGCACCGTGTTATGCAGCGATGCGCATGGTGTCTCCCGTGTGCATTCACAGCCCTGTGCGCTCTATTCCAGCTCCCCACATTTGCTGCGCTAGAGTGGGCTTCCAGCCAGGACGGGTTGTGCCGGTTCAGCGCTCATGGTCTCCAGTACACCTCTTTGGAGCAGGATATCCTGCGCCGGCTTTACGCACTATATCCCCAGTGCGTTTTCACAGCCCAGTGCGTCCTGTGCCAACGCCCTGCACTTATCGAGCTAAAGTGAGCATCCAGCCAGGACGCAATGTGCCAGCTCTACGCTCCTGACCTCCAGTGCGCCTCCACAGTCCAGTATGTCCTGTGCCTGCTTCCCGCACTCGCCCTGAGGTGCGTGTCACCAGCCCGGTGCCACCAGTGCCGACACCACGCAGCAGACCTCCAGTGCGCCTCCGCAGTCCAGAGCTTCCGGCGACGAGCCGCAGTCCAGAGACTCTGGCGATGATCCACGGTCCGGTTCCACAGAAGCGGAGGGATCAGCGTAAGGAGGGGGCTGCGTCCAGAATCAGAGCCGCCACCGAGGGTAGATGCCCACCCGGACCCTCCCGATAGGTTCAGATTTGCGGCCGGGAGTCTGCACCTTTGGGGGGGGGTACTGTCGCGCCCTGACCTTAGATATCTGTTTTTCTATATATTTTGGTTAGGTCAGGGTGGGTACTCTAGTTTTTGAATGTCTAGGGGGGTTTTGTATATCTATGTTGGCCTGATATGGTTCCCAATCAGAGACAGCTGTTTAGCATCTCTGATTGGTGATCATATTTAGGTAGCCATTTTCCTCATTTGTGATGTGGGATCTTGTCTATGTGCACAGCAGTAGCTTCACGTTTCGATTGGTTGTTTGTTTTGTTCAGTGAGTTTCGATTTATTAAAATTATGTAGAACTCTACTCTCGCTGCGCCTTGGTCCAATCCTTACGATGAACGTGACAGTGTGCAATTTGTTTAGATTAAGAATAGACCATTATCATGTCTCGAAACAGGGTCAGCGGAAAAAAACACATGTAATCTATGCACTTAAATAGCGAATGGAGGACATTCGGTTTACTTTCATTCCAGCCAGGTAGGCTATACTCCTGTTGTAAAGAGAAGCAATGTGCTTAATATTAGGTTAGGTGAGAAATAAATAGTAGGCCTAGCCTATAGAAAGCTGATGGGATCCTCCTCTTTTTAATAGATGCCATCACTTTCTCACGCAATTGCATAGCATATAGAAATGTTGCGCAACATAAGCTCAGGGGCTCATGAAGTGTTTGATTTGATTTTTGATCACATTTGCATTTATGTCAAAGTGATTAGAGGGAAAATAGAGTGCTCAGTACCCGGCAGTTAGCAAGTTTGGTAGTAAACTAATGACCATCAGTAGCATCAGAGCTTAGAGAAGCCTAATTACCGTGACTAAATGGTCACGTGGAATTTGACTTGTCATGACTCGTGACCGCCCTACACATGACTGGGAATACAGATATGCATCTGTTGGTCACAGACACCTTAAAAAAAGTTAGGAGCATGGATCAGAAAACCAATCAGTATCTAGTGTGACCACCATTTGCCTCATGCAGCGCGACACATCTCCTTCGCCTAGAGTTGATCAGGCTGTTGATTGTGGCCTGTGAAATGTTGTTCCACTCCTCTTCAATTACAGTGTGAAGTTGCTGGACATTGATGAGAACTGGAACCTGCTGTCATATACGTTGATCCAGAGCATCCCAAACATGCTCAATGGGTGACACGTCTCGTGAGTATGCAGGTCATGGAAGAACTGGGCAATTTTTTGCTTCCAGGAATTGTGTACAGATCCCTGCGACATTGTGCTGTGCATTATCATGCAGAAACATGAGGTGATGGCTGTGGATGAATCTTGTCACGGTATCTCTGCGCATTCAAATTGCCATTGATGAAATTCAGTTGTGCTCGTTGTCTATAATTGTGGAGGTCCTGGGCTGGAGTTGTTACACGTGGCTTGCGGTTGTGAGGCCAGTTGGACGTACTGCCAATTTCTCTAAAATCACGTTGGAGGCAACTTCTGGTAGAAAAATGAACATTCAATTATCTTGCAACTGCCCTGATGGACATTTCTGCTGTCAGCATGCCAACTGCACGCTCCCTCGAAACATCTGTGACATTATGTTGTGTGACCAAACTACACCTTTTAGAGTAGCCTTTTTGTCTCCAGCACATGGTGCACCTGTGTAATGATTGCGCTGTTTAATCAGCTTGTTGATATGCTACACCTGTGAGGTGGACGGATTATTACGGTAAAGAGGAAATGTATTTTTTTTCCACTTTTTGTGAATATGGAACGTTTCTGGGATCTTTAATTTCATCTCATGTAACATATAAAGTGTTGGTTCACTTAATATTATTCCTGAAAAAAGGTTTCTCATATGAAATATATATTTTAATCTAATTTAAAATGTAGATTGATTCAATCTAACATTCAACGTAGGTTGAGATGCTGACTAGGTTATTACTTGTGTGAAACGTTAGGCTTACTTACTGTACATCTGAATTCAATGTATGAGTAATATGGGTTTAATCCAACCTTGTGTCACAAGAGGAAGGAATTATTGCCATACCCACCTTCTCCCCATTCCACTATCATCAGGGGCATGGCACTGACCCAGCATTGACTGCCGGGAAGGTGGTGTACACACTCTTGGCAGGTGCTGTACTGACAGGCTTTCTCTAAAATCTGGACAATCAGGCACCACCATGAAATGGAGGTGGCAGTGATTGGGGCAAGGTTAAGAAACACACTAGACTTTGCACCAATTTCCTGCAAAAAACACACAAAAGTCAGACTTGTGTGCAGGCATGAATACAAAACACTTTATCCCTTTGCCAAGCATGCGTTGTAAAATCATTGTTTATGCTTATATGACATCTCACTTATGGAGCCGGGGTTACACAAGTAACACTAAGGTCTAGTTCTAATACTTCTTTCAATATGACAACTTCCGTGTCGCAGACATGCTTTCTGAAGCCAGGGGTAGTTCCAACAGTATCAGCCCTCAGAGGCTTGGACAATGAGGAAGTATGTGCCATAGAAGGCACAGTGACATCCAGATGGTAAATTCCTCAAATGTATGAGGGGTGGCCATACATGCCTTAACACAAATATCATGTAAGGAGATGCCTTTGAACAGTCCAAGAGGTAGCCATGCCTCTGGAGGATTGAGTTCTTCTGGGCTTATACTTTTAAATATAATAGCATCCACTATTAGCCGTTTACGAGACATCGCCCCCCCTTGCAGACATGTGCCCAAGAAAGAAGAGGTGTTGTCGCTCTTAAGCAATACTCGCTTTATCCAAGCAAATTCTCAAAGCACATACAGGACACAAGTGGTGGCGATGCACTTCTTCTCTAGACAGGAAGAGCGGTGGGTAGAAAACTACAAGCTACAAGGCGAAATAACCATAGTTGCCACTGACCTTAATTAAAGGCAGGGTTGGGTAATAAGGTTACATAGGAGAACCCCAGGGAAAATAATAGGAACGATTGATGGACTGACAGGGCCTGCAGCTCACTCCCTTTGCAGGTGTCTGGCGGTAATGCGGTTTAGGAGAGGTATTACATCTCTACGCTTTCCAGTGGCTCAAGAGTCTGCTGTCAGGAAGCCTCAAGCACAATAGACCGGTCCCAAGATGGGGCTAAAGGCCTTGAGACTGTGCATAAGCGACGTGCACCCTTCATCAACAACATAACAGAGGGTGTTACCCTACTGTTAAACTGTCAAAGACTGTATGACAGGTCGAGATAGCGGCTAAACGGAACTTGGCAGGAGAGATCTTCCCTCTGCTCAAAAAGGTCCTGCAATGAAGCATAAAGAGCATTAAATGATCTGTTTAGGTCACAACATTTCCAAAAAACGCACCACTCGTTTCCAGATAGTCAGTGTTTAGAAAGGGCACTGGCCATCTGGATGTCTCAATGATCTTCAGTGGCAGGCCTGTCGCATTCAGATTCATCCACTCACCGGCCATGGCTACTGGGTGAGGGTAGAAAATCTCCCCGTACGCCTGGGTCATAAGATCCCTGTGTAACGGTAGCTACCAGGACTGGTTGTAAATCAGGAGAGTGATCTCTGCCAACGACGGCATCCCTGGTCATAAAGGGGCTCGAAGATAAGTGATAAGCCTGTTACCTCACTCTGCTTATCGGAATGGGGAGTGCTACACATAGAGGAAAAAGCATGGGGCATCACCCTTGACTAGGTGTGCGAGGGCTTCCACCCCTAGTGGTGCGTTATTACCATGTAGGGATGGAGTCTCCAAAAACCCTAATAGCGTTATCGCTTCTAACAGTCTGGGAGTCAATCCGGATAGATAGATAGATACGAAAAGTGGGCTCTCAGAGGTTGTTAATACGCTAGTGTGCATGTGTCATGCTCAACCCAGGGAGCGGTAATGCCGAAGGGGGGCAGAGAGTGTGTCCCAGTTAACTGGGAGAACTCGTAATGCGACCGAGGTATATGAGCCTAGTGTTTCTTGCAAAACATGCTTGATCCTCTTAGACTACGCCCTTAGTGAGTGGCAACAGGCATAGGCTATACATGTCACCGAGCAGGGCTTGCATGAGAGAGCAGCTGACGGAATGCCATAAGCTGTCAAATGGTGTAGCTAAAAGGAAGAAGTAAACATACTGGTTACTCAGATGTAATCCTAAGAACTAGAGCAACTATGGGCCTGTTCTGTCTTGGCCCTACTCCAGAGAGGAGGGCTATCAAAAGCTAAAATATCCCCTGAAAAGGGGAGGTAGAGTGGGCAAAGGCCAATTGTGTGAACCAAGAGCAGCGTTTAAACGGATAAGGAAAAAAGCATCACAGCGTTATGGATTCGGGAGTACCAGTTTCCATCAATTGATCCCAAAAACCCAGTGAGTTAAGGGAGTTTCAGTGTGAGCCCAGAAAACCGGTTCCCATGTTAAACAAATGAAAACTCAGGGATGACCAGCTCTTGTTTGGGTGACAGGAATCCATCGAGAGAATAGGGAGAAGAAAAAAAAAATATATATATATATATTAAAATCAGGTTTATTCCCTGCCTCACTCACCTAAATCAAATCAATTTTTATTTGTCACATACATATGGTTAGCAGATGTTAATGCGAGTGTAGCGAAATGCTTGTGCTTCTAGTTCCGACAATGCAGTAATAACGAACAAGTAATCTAACTAACAATTCCAAAAAACTACTGTCTTATACACAGTGTAAGGGGATAAAGAATATGTACATAAGGATATATGAATGAGTGATGGTACAGAGCAGCATAGGCAAGATACAGTATGATATCGAGTACAGTATATACATATGAGATGAGTATGTAAACCAAGTGGCATAGTTAAAGTGGCTAGTGATACATGTATTACATAAGGATGCAGTCGATGATATAGAGTACAGTATATACGTATGCATATGAGATGAATAATGTAGGGTAAGTAACATTATATAAGGTAGCATTGTTTAAAGTGGCTAGTGATATATTTTACATCAATTCCCATCAATTCCCATTATTAAAGTGGCTGGAGTTGAGTCAGTGTCATTGATAGTGTGTTGGCAGCAGCCACTCAATGTTAGTGGTGGCTGTTTAACAGTCTGATGGCCTTGAGATAGAAGCTGTTTTTCAGTCTCTCGGTCCCAGCTTTGATGCACCTGTACTGACCTCGCCTTCTGGATGATAGCGGGGTGAACAGGCAGTGGCTCAGGTGGTTGTTGTCCTTGATGATCTTTATGGCCTTCCTGTGACATCGGGTGGTGTAGGTGTCCTGGAGGGCAGGTAGTTTGCCCCCGGTGATGCGTTGTGCAACCCCCTGGAGAGCCTTACGGTTGAGGGCGGTGCAGTTGCCATACCAGGCGGTGATACAGCCCGCCAGGATGCTCTCGATTGTGCATCTGTAGAAGTTTGTGAGTGCTTCACCTAGAGTGATGGCACCCCCTGGTGGTGTATTGAAGAGATGCACACGTGATTCTATTCTACTGTGTTTGCTTGTGCGCAATACAGAGGTAATTAATTAATGTCGCAAAGCATGGGAATGGGGTCTTGAAGGATGTCAGAAGAGACTGAAGGGAGAGTAAACTTTTGTCCCTGGCTGGAACCTGAGAAGGTGCCGAGGGGAGAGTCCAAGTGAGGATAGGGGGTAAAGTGCATTTCCTCCATTTTTCCATGCAAGCTATGTCAAAGTGTGCTGCTACACAGAGAGTAGTTGTACTTTTTTTTTTTACACAGACATGCCTCCAGCATAAGGAGGTGAGGGGGAGGAATGGCTCACATTAAACCAGAGAGTGTTTTTGTAATGTTACCCCTGTGCCCCTAACATCATCATATTACATTTGTTGTTGTTGAAATTATGTGGAAATAACGATCCAGTGAGTATTTGCCCAGTTGGTTCAACGTGTCCAGTTTATTGTGCGTTAGTAGTCAAACGTACACAGAAGAACATGGTTGCCATGGTCTCACAATATAAGATATTAATGTTCTAGACACGTTTCATGGGACATTGCAAGAACATTCATGCGTCCAGTTCTCTGAGGGTTAGAAGAATATTCCATCAACGTCCCAAACATACACAGAACATGGTTGCTATGCTCACAGAATGTAAGATATTTATGTTCTAAACATGTTTAATGGGAACATTGCAAGAACATTTCTGTGTATCAGTTTTCAGGACGTCGCCTGGTGGTGCCAAAGAATCATTCTCCATAAAACAATTGTTTCATTACACATCACGCCTTGTTACTGTTTCCAAGTCCATCAAGGCCCTGATCAATTCACAGCACTTTTGTCTGTTTGGCAAGGTGTTTTCAACTTACATATTTCACACACTTTGACATACAGTACATGTTCATTTTATGGTAATTGTTATTGAACATGCCCTCACCTGTGATTTGAACCACAACCTCTTGGTTCACAGCATTCAGATATTCCTGCTACGCAACTATGTCTGTGTTAGTAATCACCCTAGCAGAGCTGGTTAGGCTGTCATGTTATGTTGGTGACTGCAACTGTGCTGTCAGAATGTCCTTTCGTAAATTGAGATTGCTTAACTCTCGGAGCGTTCAGAGTGCACACTGGACTCTGGCCGATGAGTAGGGTTGATCCGAACGTTCTGACCTCATAACGGCAGACAAGCACCCAAGCAAACTGGCTAACATTGGCTAGCTATTTCCATACACATAATGAGAGAACACCCCAAGCAGAGCTGGTAAGGCTGTTTTCATGTTATCCAGAGCATTGGTGACTAACTTGAATTACACTTTTTTGCCGATGTTTACTGACACCGGCCATATTCAACGTGTTGAGCATTTGTAAATTAATCAGTTATTCTGTGCTCTGGCACACTCAGACGAGAGGCTTTCGTTAAGACATGTAGCTAGCTAGTTAAACAATTAACCAAAAATCCCAACTCATGACATTACTACCCTGCATGAATCTGCAGGTAGCTAACCAACCAGGTTCAATATTAGATAGTTAACATTAGACTATAACGTAAGCTAACCCCATTCCATACAAATGTGCGCAACCGTGACAACTAATGGGACTGTAGCGACTGTGTTGAGAACTACGTTTCTATTCAAGCATTGAATGACATTGTAATGGCTCTATAGTATTGGAGAAAAGTTAAAAACGGGCCCCTCCGACGCTGTACGTTACATTGTGACTAATTCTGTCTTACAGCCTCTCTCCACCAGGTGTAGCACTTCTCACAGTTTAAAAACAAAAGGGACAGGGTAAGGGGGGATACCTAGTCATTTTTTGCATCATCACTGCAAACCATGACTCTCAAGCCGCTGATTACATATGAAGATCACTTTAGCACCGCCCTAAAAACCCGATTCAAATTCGACACAAACCTTCAAATAGGCTAATGTAATGACACATTATATAAACTCTTTATAGTTTTTTAATTTACATTTTAGAAGCGATAAAGGTGGTAAGTTGGACAGAGTGAAAAAAAGAGTTTCCCCACGCGACATCACCTTCTCACTATCACGCAATAGGTTTAGCTTCCCCACCTGCCAATTTTAAAAAGACCCAACGGAGCTCATTGCCTTCTTGAATCATGCAGAGATGGGCATCATGAAGGTCTCGTCATTGATTTTGTTGGAAAGGGGAGAAATTGTGCTTTACAATGGTGTTGATCTGGAAGTATTACGTTTTTTGGGGACTAAAATAAGGTCAATTGTACGGACCAGCGCGATGTACAGGAGTTTTTTTTGTGTTTTTTTTTGTGGTAGATCAGCTTAATATTGCGGAAAGAATGTGTCAGCGTCGTGTGTGTACAGGTGGCAGGGAAGTCAGGCGCAGGAGAGTGTAAAATGGAGTCTTTTAATAAATGTCCACGGAACATGCTCCTAAACACTAAAAGTACAGACATGAACAAACATGGGTACGAGGACCCGTCGCGCACCAACACAACAATAAACAACACTGACAATAAAACAATCTCTGACAAAGACATGAGGGGAAACAGAGGGTTAAATACACAACAGGTGTGTGAGAAGACAAGACAAAACCAATGGAAAATGAAAAATGGATCAATGATGGCTAGAAGATCGGTGACGTCGAACGCCGAGCGCCGCCCGAACAAGAAGAGGCAACGACTTCGGCAGAAGTCATGACAGAATGTTGCTTCCAATGTAATTGTCTGCATCATTTCCAATCCCCCATATTTTTTTGATACATACACACACACATATATACACACACACACACACACACACACACACACACACACACACACACACACACACACACACACACACACACACACACACACACACACACACACACACACACACACACACACACACACACACACACACACACACACACACACACACACACACACACACACACACACACACACACAGTGGGGCAAAAAAATATTTAGTCAGCCACCAATTGTGCAAGTTCTCCCACTTAAAAAGATGAGGCCTGTAATTTTAATCATAGGTACACTTCAACTATGACAGACAAAATGAGAAAAAAAATCCAGAGAAATCACATTGTAGGATTTTTTATGAATTTATTTGCAAATTATGGTGGAAAATAAGTATTTGGTCAATAACAAAAGTTCATCAATACTTTGTTATATACCCTTTGTTGGCAATGACAGAGGTCAAACATTTTCTGTAAGGTTTTCACACACTGTTGCTGGTATTTTGGCCCATTCCTCCATGAAGATCTCCTCTAGAGCAGTGATGTTTTGTGGCTGTTGCTGGGCAACATGGACTTTCAACTCCCTCCAAAGATCTTCTATGGGGTTGAGATCTGGAGACTGGCTAGGCCACTCCAGGACCTTGAAATGCTTCTTACGAAGCCACTCCTTCGTTGCACGGGCGGTGTGTTTGGGATCATTGTCATGCTGAAAGACCCAGCCACGTTTCATCTTCAATGCCCTTGCTGATGGGAGGAGGTTTTCACTCAAAATCTCACGATACATGGCCCCATTCATTCTTTCCTTTACACGGATCAGTCGTCCTGGTCCCTTTGCAGAAAAACAGCCCCAAAGCATGATGTTTCCACCCCCATGCTTCACAGTAGGTATGGTGTTCTTTGGATGCAACTCAGCATTTTTTGTCCTCCAAACATGACAAGTTGAGTTTTTACCAAAAAGTTATATTTTGGTTTCATCTGACCATATGACAATCTTCTTCTGGATCATCCAAATGCTCTCTAGCAAACCTCCGACGGGCCTGGACATGTACTGGCTTAAGCAGGGGGACACGTCTGGCACTGCAGGATTTGAGTCCCTGGAGGCGTAGTGTGTTACTGATGGTAGGCTTTGTTACTTTAGTCCCAGCTCTCTGCAGGTCATTCACTAGGTCCCCCGTGTGGTTCTGGGATTTTTGCTCACCGTTCTTGTGATCATTTTGACCCCACGTGGTGAGATCTTGCGTGAAGCCCCAGATCGAGGGAGATTATCAGTGGTCTTGTATGTCTTCCATTTCCTAATAATTGCTCCCACAGTTGATTTCTTCAAACCAAGCTGCTTACCTATTGCAGATTCAGTCTTCCCAGTCTGGTGCAGGTCTACAATTTTGTTTCTGGTGTCCTTTGACAGCTCTTTGGTCTTGGCCATAGTGGAGTTTGGAGTGTGACTCTTTGAGGTTGTGGACAGGTGGCTTTTATACTGATAAGTTCAAACAGGTGCCATTTAATACAGGTAACGAGTGGAGGACAGAGGAGCCTCTTAAAGAAGAAGTTACAGGTCTGTGAGAGCCAGAAATCTTGCTTGTTTGTAGGTGACAAAATACTTATTTTCCACCATAATTTGCAAATACATTCATTAAAATCCTACAATGGGATTTTCTGGATTTTCTTTCTCATTTTGTCTGTCATAGTTGAAGTGTACCTATGATGAAAATTACAGGCCACTTGCACAATTGGTGGCTGACTAAATACTTTCTTGCCCCACTGTACCTGTACAGAAGTGAGTTAGTTTACGTTAACTAGTCAAGCAAATGGCTCTGCGATACAAATAAAATCATGCAAGTAACGTGAGCTAGCGAGCGAGTCAGCTAACATTTGCTTGCTAACAGTACACTTTAATTTCAAATTAAACCACTTTTTTTTTTAAATTAGAAACATGTAATATCTGAAAATGTAGCTAGCTAGACTATTTACCCGTACACATCATGGATGGACGCGTCTCCTGTCCATGGTTGCCCTTAGTTTGAAGATATAATCTGGAGACAGGTGTTTTCTCCACCTCCTTAGCTATCATAATTGAATTCCACTGATTTCAAAACTTGGGTGCTCCAGAAAGTGGAGAGCATACACAAAACGTTAGCTAGCGAGCCAGTCAGCTTACGTTAGCTAGCTAAAAGTACACTTTAACTTAACATTAGACTTATGCAGTTTTTACAAAGCAATACATTTAAAAAAAGCTGCATTAGATAGGATTACCTAGACATACTGACCAGCTCAAATAGACAGAAGCATGCTATAATGCAGACCAAACCTTACTTATCTCTCGGGATTTCCAGCCCACTCATTATCTCCGCCAATCATGGCTAGTGGGAAGGTTGCTCGCTTTTTCTGTGGCTAAACCAACTGGGCTTATAATTGAACCATTTTACTTGTATTTACAGATGGCATACAAGTTTGTTTAAGGCACATGAAAGTCCACACATTCAAGAAGGCATTTCTAACAAAAATTGCATTTTGAAAGAAATATGTTTAAAGTCAAATGGTTTTCCTGTAAAGTAGGGACCAGCTACATACATATTCATGAAACGGGTCACATATAATCTCAGACATAAATTAATGCAGTATAAAACCATGGTATGGTCTTGGGGCGGCAGGGTAGCATAGTAGCCTAGGGGTTAGTGAGTTGGACTAGTAACTGGAAGGTTGCAAGTTCAAATCCCTGAGCTGACAAGGTACAAATCTGTTGTTCTGCCCCTGAACAGGCAGTTAACCCACTGTTCCTAGGCAGTCATTGAAAGTTAAATAAAAAAAGTTTGAATTCTGGCAAAGAGTATGTTATTTTATCTCAGTATGTCTACAGATTGACTTGTACATGTTGATACTGGAGACTTACACAAACCTAGCATTTATAGCGGCTATAAATCCTCCCACAATAGATGGAAGGAATGTCAATTTTTGTATCACTAGATTTATTATAAGATTAAGGGTATACTGTGCAACTTTCATAAGGTATGGGTGCCTTATGTAATACTATACGACAAAAGGAGTCTGTATTGAAAACATGCCCACGTCAAGAGCGATACCTATTTAGTCAATCCCTATCTGAGGGTCTGCCATCCTGTGGGTTGTCACTTTGGCCTTACACACCTGAACCCAATAATGAATGTTTCACTTAGATCCTAAAGCTGAGTGGGTGTGTTGTATTGGGGCACTGCAGGGCTGTGGACCCCTTGGGGCAGGACAAGGTGAAGCAGCTATATTGTATGCAAGTAAAAAAAGCTCTACAGTAAGACGAAAATGTGTACTTGTTGAGAAACACTGACCTAGAGCTATCCCTTATTGGAACAGTGCTAAGGTGTTTGTCATTTGTGCTGTGCCCTGGGTTTGAGACCCGCTAGGGGAGTCACCCTACTCTCATATTCTTAACAGTACAGTGCCTTGCAAAAGCATTCATCCCCCTTGCCGTTTTTCCTATTTTGTTGCATTACAACCTGTAATTGAAATAGATTTTTATTTGAATTTCATGTAATGGACGTACACAAAATAGTCCAAATTGGTGAAGTGAAATTAAAAAAATAACTTAAAAAAATTCAAAAAGTGGTGCGTGCATATGTATTCACCCCCCTTTGCTATGAAGCCCCTAAATAAGATATGGTGCAACCAATTACCTTCAGAAGTCACATAATTAGTTAAATAAAGTCTAAGTGTCACTTGATATGTCACATGATCTCAGTATACATACACCTGTTCTGAAAAGTCTCCAACATCACTAATCAAGAGGCATCCCCAAGCAAGCGACACCATGAATACCAAGGAGCTCTCCAAACAGGTCGGGGACAAAGTTGTGGAGAAGTACAGATCAGGGTTGGGTTATAAAAAAACATCTGAAACTTTGAACATCCCACAGAGCACCATTCAATCCATTATAAATGAAAATGGAAAGAATATGGCACCACAACAAACCTGCCAAGAGAGGGCCGCCCACCAAAACTCAAAGACCAGGCAAGGAGGGCATTAGTGAGGCAACAGAGACCAAAGATAATCCTGAAGGAGTTGCCAAGCTCCACAGTGGAGATTGGAGTATCTGTCCATAGGACCACTTTAAGCCGTACACTCCACAGAGCTGGGCTTTAAGGAAGAGTGGCCAGAAAAAAGCCTTTGCTTAAAGAAGAAAATAAGCAAACACGTTTGGTGTTTGCCAAAAGGCATGTGGGAGACTCCCCAAACATATGGAAGAAGGTACTCTGGTCAGATGAGACTAAAATTGAGCTTTTTGGCCATCAAGGAATACAGGGAAATTCTTGAGGGAAACCTTGTAGCGGTATTTATTTGAGAGGGGTAAAGAAAGATTTTGTTCGGGTGCCAGGCAGGTATTAACCATGCCAAAAGGAAAAGAGTAGAATAGAGAGAGTACCACTACCAGACCCACACACATCAGCAGAAGAGACTGCCTAGTTCCAGTTTCAACTGACCTGAGCCCTAGGACCATGCCCCAGGACTACCTGACATGATGACTCCTTGCTGTCCCCAGTCCACCTGGCCATGCTGCTGCTCCAGTTTCAACTTCCACCTGACTGTGCTGCTGCTCCAGTTTCAACTGTTCTGCCTTATTATTATTCGACCATGCTGGTCATTTATGAACATTTGAACATCTTGGCATGTTCTGTTATAATCTCCACCCCGCACAGACAGAAGAGGACTGGCCACCCCACATTGCCTGGTTCCTCTCTAGGTTTCTTCCTAGGTTTTGGCCTTTCTAGGGAGTTTTTCCTAGCCACCGTGCTTCTACACCTGCATTGCTTGCTGTTTGGGGTTTTAGGCTGGGTTTCTGTACAGCACTTTGAGATATCAGCTGATGTACGAAGGGCTATATAAATAAATTTGATTTGATTTGATTTAGAGTGTAGCCTGTTTACCAGATAGCCAGAGGAGAGAAAAGAGAACACAAACCCTATAAAACCCACATCACAGCACAGGGGAAACCCCACCAAGAATACCTCATACAATAATAATGGCAGAGCAATTGAACAGAAACTTCATACAAGAAAGAACCCAGTCATCAACAGAGGATTTGCAGTAATATGTATTATCTTCCAGTGGAGGAGTGCAGAGGGTATGAATATGGGGGGTGTTCATAGACACAAAGGCCTTAAAAATGTCCACAATCTTCTCGGCCACATGTCATTAGTACACCCCACCCAATACAGTTCACATAACAATACACAACTGGCAAGCATTCTCCCTTTTAACTAAAATGTCAACCCAAATTGACGGCAGCGTAGCCTAGTGGTTAGAGCGGTGGACTAGCAACCGGAAGGTTGCTAGTTCAAACCCCCGAGCTGACAAGGTACAAATTTGTCGTTCTGCCACTGAACAGACAGTTAACCCACTGTTCCTAGGCTGTCATTGAAAATAAGAATTTGTTCTTAACTGACTTGCCTAGTTAAATAGAGGTAATAAAATAAAAAAACTTCTGGCAGGGCAATAATAGTCCAGCTCTATTGAACATCAATGGGAAGTTCATTTGAAAAATAGAAAGTCTGTTGCAGGGTAAAGCACTGGAACAATAGCGGAAAGAGAACAAGAGAGATCTTAGCTGTGGTCTTCAGGCATGCAGGTGTACTGTCTGACCATTGATGGTTTGTGTGTCAAAGCTTTGCAACAATGTTGCTACTAATCCATGCGATTCATAACCGGTGCGGTCCCACACGATAACAACCACGACCTAGAACTGTCACACCAATGATTGATTGAAATACTTTATAAACTACATACGCTGAAAATAAACCAAACTTCTGCAGCACAACCTATTTCAGTCTTCCAGAGATTTGAGACTGAGACAGAGGTTCACCTTCCAGCAAGACAATGATCCTAAGCATACTGCTAAAGCAACATGAGTGGTTTAAGGGGAAACATTTAAATGTCTTGGAATGGCCTAGTCAAAGCCTCAATCCAATTGAGAATCTGTGGTATGACTTAAAGATTGCAGTACACCAGCGGACCCCATCCAACTTGAAGGAGCTGCAGCAGTTTTGCCTTGAAGAATGGGCAAAATTCCCAGTGGCTAGATGTGCTAAGCTTGTAGATACATACTCCAAGAGACTTCCAGCTGTAATTGCTGCAAAAGTTGACTCTACAAAGTATTGACTTTGTGGCGGTAAATAGTTATGCATGCTCAAGTTCAGTTTTTTGGTCTTATTTTGTTTCACAATAAAAAAAGATAGCATATTAAAAAGTGGTAGGGATGTTGTGTAAATCAAATGATACAAACCCCCCACAAACTACATTTTAATTCCAAGTTGTAAGGCAAAAAAATAGGAAAATGCCAATGGGGTGAATACTTTTGCAATCCACTGTATATGTTAATGTGATTATTTGGTAACAGTTACAACAAACCTACCTACCTGAGCTAATTCAAATTAGTTTCTCAGTAGCCCCGTTTACACCTGGTGCTAACATGTGTCCTTTGTCCTGTTCATGTCCAAAATTTTAGACAGGTGTAGATTGAAGAATGCTCGGTTGTTCGGCTGTTGGTCGTCCAAGATTATTTTAGTCGAGCAGTAACAAAATGTATATACAGTACCAGTCAAAAGTTTGGACACACCTACTCATTCAAGGGTTTTTCCTATTTTCTACATTGTAGAATAATAGTGAATACATCAAAACTATGAAATAACACATATAGAATCATGTAGGAACCAAAAACGTTTTCAAAAAATGAAAATATATTTTATAACAACCAGCTTCACCTGGAATGCTTTGGGAGCCATGCTGGTTAAGTGTGCCTTAAATTCTAAATAATTCACTGAGTGTCACCAGCAAAGCACCCCCACACACCATCCCACCTTATCCTCCATGTTTCACGGTGGGAACCACACATGATGCGTTCATCCATTCACCTACTCTGCATCTCACAAGACACGGCAGTTGGAACCAAAAATCTCCAATTTGGACTCATCAGACCAAAAGGACAGATTTCCACCGGTCTCATGTCCATTGCTCATGTTTCTTTGCCCAAGCAAGTCTCTTCTTATGATTGGTGTCCTTTAGTAGTGATTTGTTTGCAGCAATTCAACTTTGAAGTCCTGATTCACGCAGTCTCCTCTAAACAGTTGATGTTGAGATGTGTCTGTTACTTGAACTCTGTGAAGCATTTATTTAGGCTGCAATCTGAGGTGCAGTTAAATCTAATGAAAGATTCCCAGGCAGCAGAGTTAACTCTAGGTCTTCCTTTCCTGTAGCGGTCCACATGAGAACCGTTTTTTTGCGACATTCTTGAAATGTTCTGTCTTGACTGACCTTCATGTCTTAAAGTAATGATGGACTGTAGTTTCTCTTTGCTTATTGGAGCTGTTCTTGACATAATATGAACTTGGTCTTTAAACAAAAATGGCTCTCTTCTATATACCACCCCTACCTTGTCACAACATAACTGATTGGTTCAAACTCAATAAGAAGGAAATCAATTACACAAAAGGCACACCTGTTGAAGGTGCAACACAATATTAATTATTGAATTACCTTTGAACTTGTTCAGTCTTTTTAATCATGACATCTTACTTAGCTTGTTTACTGTGGGCATTTTTGCTTACTTTTTCTTCTAAATAGAGATAGCATATTGGATTGTGTAGAAATGCTTTAGATGGCAAAAATAATTCTGGGGGAAGACCCGCAAACCCCCGCCAGGTTGTCTTCCCCACTTCTAAATGTACCAACACATGGGTGTGATCGTTCTACAGTGGTCCCTGTAGCATACAAAGTATCTACAGCATCCAAACTGAAAAAAATGTAGGCTGTATTTGTCCTAGCGCTAACTGAGGAAAGATTGACATAACACAAGTGGTCATATTTTTATAACTCTCGGCTGACAAACTACAATATGAATTAGTTAATATCAATTACTATTATAATTAATCACATCACAGATCAAAATAAGTGAGAAACACTTTCTAGAAATCGAAAGTAATCCGACGAGGGGTAGTTTCTGCGAGCCGCCCTAATTTGTTTTCTCACAGAAACCAAAGATAATAAGAGAATTCAAGATGAGTTTGGTCTGTTTATACAGTGCCTTGCGAAAGTATTCGGCCCCCTTGAACTTTGCGACCTTTTGTCACATTTCAGGCTTCAAACATGAAGATATAAAACTGTATTTTTTTGTGAAGAATCAACAACAAGTGGGACACAATCATGAAGTGATTGAATCTACAATGGAATGGTTCAAAAATAAACATATCCAGGTGTTAGAATGGCCAAGTCAAAGTCCAGACCTGAATCCAATCGAGAATCTGTGAAAGAACTGAAAACTGCTGTTCACAAATGCTCTCCATACAACCTCACTGAGCTCGAGCTGTTTTGCAAGGAGGAATGGGAAAAGATTTCAGTCTCTCGATGTGCAAAACTGATAGAGACATACCCCAAGCGACTTACAGCTGTAATCGCAGCAAAAGGTGGCGCTACAAAGTATTAACTTTAAGGGGGCTGAATAATTTTGCACGCCCAATTTCTCAGTTTTTGATTTGTTAAAAAAGTTTGAAATATCCAATAAATGTCGTTCCACTTCATGATTGTGTCCCACTTGTTGTTGATTCTTCACAAAAAAATACAGTTTTATATCTATGTTTGAAGCCTGAAATGTGGCAAAAGGTTGCAAAGTTCAAGGGGGCCGAATACTTTCGCAAGGCACTGTAGTGTGCATGTTGAAGGGGGTGTGTCGTCTACCATCGCTCACATCCCACCGTTCACGTCCGGAAGTTTAAAAAAAAAAATGTGAACCCTTACTCACGTCAACATCTTTGGTCGATTACGTGACACCCATAATGCATTGTATGTCAACAAGCATGGCTCTACGCTGGAATTAGCTTAGCTCAACATAATCAGTACAACCTTCAAAAAAGTATTTTACAAACATAATATCTGCCCATTGCTGTCTGTGCAAGAATCTGAATGCATGATTTGTCAATAGAACTTGAAAACATGTGAACAAAACAGTAAATATATAAATAATTACCACACAAAAACATTTTCTGATTGTGATTTATTGATACAAGTGGTGCGTGCCAGCAGTCAATCACATAAGCGCTCACTCCCACTATGAGCCATTCAGTGTTGTTGTTTATGTATAGTGGTTCCTCATTAAAAAGAGAGGTACCCAGCATCACAGCTTCATTTCTCCAGACCACCACAAGGGGGAGTTAGAGCACTCATTATGCATTTGGGTCCCAAGGATTTTATATGACCAATCATATCGAGTGGTTCCAATGACAGAAATTTACATAATTAATTGTGTATCATTGCCTTTATATTGTTTAACTTGGGTCAAATGTTTCGCGCAGCCATCCACAAATTTCCCACAATAAATTGGGTGAATTTTGGCCCATTCCTCCTGTCAGAGCTGGTGTAACTGAGTCAGGTTTGTAGGCCTCCTTGCTTGCACACGCTTTTTCAGTTCTGCCCACAAATTTTCTATAGGACTGAGGTCAGAGCTTTGTGATGGCCACTCCGATACCTTGACTTTGTTGTCCTTAAGCCATTTTGCCAACTTCGGAAGTATGCTTGAGGTCATTGTCCATTTGGAAGACCCATTTGCGACCAAGCTTTAACTTCCTAACTGATGTCTTGAGATGTTGTTTCAATATATCCACAATTTTTCCTACCTCATGATGCCATCTATTTTGTGAAGTGCACCCGTCCCTCCTGCAGCAAAGCACCCCCACAACATGATGCTGCACCCCCGTGCTTCATGGTTGGGATCGTGTTCTTTGGCTTGCAAGCCTCCCCCTTTTTCCTCCAAACATAATGATGGTCATGATGGACAAATATATATTTGGCCAATATTTTTGTTTCATCAGACCAGAGGGCATTTCTCCAAAAAGTATGATGTTTGTCCGCATGTGCAGTTGCAAATCATCGTCTGTCTTTTTTTATGGCGGTTTTGGAGCAGTGGTTTCTTCCTTGCTGAGCGGCCTTTCAGGTTATGTCGATTTAGGGCTTGTTTTACTGTGGATATAGATACTTTTATACCGGTTTCCTCTAGCATCTTCACAAGGTCCTTTGCTGTTGTTCTGGGATTGATTTTCACTTTTCACACCAAAGTACGTTCATCTCTAGGAGACAGAATTTTGGAATTTTCCAAGCTGTTTAAAAGGCAGTCAACTTAGTGTATGTAAACTTCTAACCCACTGGAATTGTGATACAGTGAAATAATCTGTCTGTAGACAATTGTTGGAAAAATTACTTGTGTCATGCACAAAGTAGATGTCCTAACCATCTTGCCAATACTATAGTTTGTTAACAAGAAATGTGTGAAATTTTTGAAAACGAGTTTTAATGACTCCAATCTAAGTATATGTAAACTTCCAACTTCAATTGTATAACAATTTCTTACCGAGCCTTTCCATAAGTCCAAGCAAGGTTCTTCAACCGTATTCTGACTGTAATTAGAGCGATGTCGTGCCGTGATGCCAGCAGATAACAGATTGCCTTTTCCAATCGCTCATCATCTTCATGAATATATGCAAGTGATGTCTGCTAAATAATCATTTTAGGTTTCTTTCTGTTCTTTGAAAATATAAACATGTTAGAAAATCATTTGAAATTGACAAAATAAAAACAAGCTGCGTGCCTTGGTTTGAGGGCAGTGCAGATTAAATGTGCTGTTCCGTAACAATCACATTCTGGAATGGAGAGAACATTCTAACCTCACGTGTATAAAAAAAACACGCTGGGGCGACCGTTAGAGATCATTGGAACTCAAGTATGAAAAGGTTAAACAGCATATAAAACACTCTAAATATGTAGGTCAGGAGCCAGACAAGGAACAAAAATGAATTATTTTGGCTATATTATTAGCCTATTTCAATTATTTCAAGGCTATAGCCTACAAAGAAATAAATTGTGAAGCATTTGAGTGCAACACACTAGCATTTAAACAAAATCTTGCGGTCTAAGAATTGTGCATATGCTGTGGGCTGTAACTTACTTAGAATTAAATAAATATTTTATGAAAAATAACTTATTAGGCTCAGTCTACAGTGCCTTTGAATTCACTATTAGAAACATGAGTTTGGCCAGAGTCTGTTGCTTCAGTCTCATGACTGGAGAGCAGGCCAGAAGCGGATAATACCCTCTCTGCTCTTGCAGAGCCACTGGGGATGCTAAACTCTTGGCAGGCTGGGCAGGGATGCAGAGTTAAAAAAAATATTCTACAGGAATGCCTCTAGGTTTTTAGACAAAATAACGCTATCAAAATGGAGAGCTCATTGCAAGAGGTAATATGTCAGGCCTCTTAGGCCAAAATCAATGATTGCCTATTGTATAGATGATAGAACAAAAAATGTATACATTTAAGAGATCAGATTGTTTATAAAAACTTTGCTACAATGACACAGTTAGCTAACTAGTTATCTTGGTCCTCACCATTAGCATGTGCACATAGTTCACCATCATGCTTTTGTGATACGTGTCTTTTCAGATTCCACAATGATTCTTTACTTGTGGACGCTACATCACTGCCCTCCCTCTCTTGCTCTTGGTCCTCCTCATCTTTGTAAGACACCTTGATTTTGCACACATGTTTTTTATCAGTTTCCTAATGAAAATAGTTTGCGAACTCCATGACAGTAGCTAAAGCAGCACACAAGTAGCCTAAAAATGCATGCTGGAGCGCTACTGGAGCAGGCGAGAAGGCAGACTCTCCAGCCTTTGGGAAACTAGTTCTGCGATCCAGTAAAATTCAGCTCCTATAGTTCTGATAAATGGGCAACCTCTACTCCCTACTGATTGATCTGACAAAGCTCCAACCGCCTCAGATCTCAAAGCGCCATTTAGACAGCACATCACAATCCAACTTACTGTATCCCTCCTCTGACTTCTTCACCTCTCCCCCCGCACCCAACCGCTGTGAAATGTGTCTTTATTTACAGCGGGCGGACTTCTTTGGATAATGTCACAACTAAATTCATTACGGTGGGAATCTTGTGGTTTTTAAAAGGGTTGGCTCATCCTGCTCTTATCTCCATGTCTGGCTACTAATCAGTCACATCCCACTTAGGCTAGTGCTCTTTTCCTCCTGCATGCTCAGGGTCTTTGCCGAGTCGCAGTGAGACCACTGCTGTTGCACCTGACAGTGGTGGCTAATGAAGTTGCAAAAGGGACTACTGAACCTCTAGACCATCTGTGTTTGATACTGCTCCATTCATTCCATTCCAGCCATCCTCCCTGCCTTGACTGGCGACAGACAGACATCCCCACCCTTCCTTGGAACTTCAAGTGCCCTGTGAGTAGAAAGGAGGATTCGCATTGACGCGTCTGAAGAGGCCCGTTCTTACTGTGAAGAACACGCTTGACCTGCTTCAGACAGCTGTCACAATATTAGACTGCAGAGATAAAACCCAAGGCCAGGGAATATAGTGTAAGGGGAAACACCACAAATGGCACCCTATTCCCTATATAGTGCACTACTTTACATAGAGAATAGGGTGCCATTTTGGATGCAACCTTAGTGAACAGGTTCTGCACTCATCTAAGTGCTATTATCGAACTACGTAGTTACCGTGAGTATCCACAAATAAATATATAATATGCGTTTGATTGAATTAATATGTTATGGGGTTTCATTTGAATCCACTATGAAATTCAGTTATATTTATTACCCAGGATTAGCCTTAATCTCCCTTGGGTGGCAGCCTTTTGTTGGGATCACACTCATGGCATGCAATGACACGCTCAAGCTAATTCACTTCAAGCTGCAGTGTATGAAAACATGTCAAACATATGGATAAGTAATTACGGCCCTCAGTTGGATATCCCTGGCGTAACCTTTTCACATGTGATATCTCTAATGGTCGTCCCAGCACGATATCAGAATGAGCTCACTGTTCCAAAATGTGATTGTTACACAACAGGAAAGTTAATTAGCGCTGGTTATCTAAAGGCTATATTTCAATTTGTCAATTTCAAATGATTTTCGCTTCCTCATTAATTCACATAGACTTTGCCCATTTTACTGTTGCGGACAATTTATGTTTCATGCTTTACTGAACAGGACTAACTTCTCTCTTACACGAGAGCCCAAGCAACTCCCCAGTCTTTCCCCAGATCAAATTTACACAGTCTAGCACAAACTTTTCCCCCCCGGGCTCGCACTGCCTTCATTGTTGTTTTCCTTACAAAAAATAACTTTGGACATGTGTGCATTCCAATCGAAGTAAGTTCCTTATTTTCTGTATATCGTGTTGTCGTTGTGCTGAAGGATACTGTATGTTTCAGTGCCAGTCAAAAGTTTGGACACACTGACTCATTCAAGGATTTTTCTTTATTTTTACTATTTTCTACATTGTAGAATAATAGTGATGACATAAAAACTATGAAATAACACATGGAATCATGTAGTAACCAAATACATGTTAAACAAATCAAAATATATTTGATATTCTTCAAAGTAGCTATCCCTTGCCTTGATGACAGCTTTGCACACTCTTGGTATTCTCTCAACCAGCTTCACCTGGAATGCTTTTCCAACAGTCTTGAAGGAGTTCCACATATGCTGGGCACTGTTGGCTGCTTTTCCTTCTTTCTGCAATCCAACTCATCCCAAACCATCTCAATTGGATTGTGGAGGCCAGGTCATCTGATGCAGCTCTCCATCACTCTCCTTCTTGGTCAAATAGCCCTTACACAGCCTGGAGTTGTGTTTGGTCATTGTCCTGTTGAAAAATAAATTATAGAACCGAGCGCAAACCAGATGGGATGGCATATCGCTGCAGAAAGCTTGGGTAGCCATGCTGGTTAAGTGTGCCTTGAATTCTAAATAATTGACTGATAGTGTCACCAGCAAAGCAGCCCCACACCATCACACCTCCTCCTCCTCCATGCTTCATGATGGGAACCACACATACAGAGATCATCCGTTCACCTACTCTTCGTCTCACAAAGACACAGCGGTTGGAACCAAAAATCTCCAATTTGGACTCATCAGACCAAAGGACAGATTTCCACCAGTCTAATGTCGATTGCTCGTGTTTTTTGGCCCAAGCAAGCCTCTTCTTATTATTGTGTCCTTTAGTATTGGCTTCTTTGCAGCAATTGAACCATGAAGGCCTGATTCATGCAGTCTCCTCTGATCAGTTGATGTTGAGATGTCTGTTTCTTGAACTCTGAAGCATTTATTTGGGCTGCAATTTCTGAGGTGCAGTTAACTCGAATGAACTTATCCTCTGCAGCAGATGTAACTCTGGCTCTTCCTTTCCTGTGGCGGTCCTCATGAGAGCCAGTTTCATCATAGCGTTTGATGATTGTTATGACTGCACTTGAAGAAACTTTCAGAGTTCTTGAAATTTTGCAAATTGACTCACATTCAGATCTTAAATTAATGATAGATTGTTGTTTCTCTTTGCTTATTTGAGCTGTTATTGCCATAATATTGACTATCTTCTGGATACCACCCCTACCATGTCACAACACAAATGATTGGCTCAAACGCATGAAGAATATTTTGTTGAATACATTGTTGCATTGTTAGTAAGCATTACTACATCTGTTCTTTACAAAGCATGTGACAATAAAAATGTTATTTGACTTATGTAGTTGGCTCTTCACCAAGTATTCACACTGTAAAAGGGAATGGGGAAATTAAAGAGTACACCCCCGCCTCTCTTTGTGGGTGACCACTCTAAATCTCCCATACAATAACTTTGTCTTGTTCTTGGCAAAGTGCCTTTGATTAAGACCACATTGGCCACTCATGAACAGGTTTACGTTAACCCTTAAGAGTCTAAGCCGGGGGAATGGGGGTGGGGGTTCTACTAAGCCAAATGGAATTATTTAAGAAGGTCATACCAAGGATAATTTTGCTAACCCTTGAAGTATCAAAATGACATTTTTGGGGGGGCCTTACTTCTGTTAGCTCATACAAAGCATTGAATAACAGATACAGTACATGGAACAACAGATCCCCTCCAAAAAAATCTAAAAAGAAGTTTGTTCTGAAGTGTCAATCCTATATCTGAGAGATATAAGATCAGGAAACATTTTTTTGATATGTATTTTACCCTTATTTTGGGAACTTAATGCTCTCCATATACTGTATTGTATACTTGCATACATTTTTCCAGCTGGTACCGGGGGACATTAAGATGAATCTTGTAAGGCCTGTGGGCATCCTAGAGCAAAACAACGAACATGTATATGTTTGTGAGAGTCATATTAGTCTATAGCTCAAAATGTTTGACCACTACAGACAGAGGTTGGCAGATAAGCTGTACCCACTTCAGACAAGTCCCAAGACGTAGAGAAAAATGGACGGGTCATAATAGTTTGTAGGCCGAACCGTTCGAGAGTGTTGAGACGATTTTGTGAGAAGACCAATTTTCTGGATGTCTCATGGTCTGACAAACACCTCTCTAGCTCTGTCACCTTTCACTGTTGATGAAGAAGTGCAACATCCTGTAGGCTGAAGTGGTGGATTGAACTGCATCCAATGCCAAACAGATTTTTATGGGGATTTTTGTATTATGCTAATTGGATTTCCGCGGGGCGCGGACATCAACCTTAGGGATTTTAAAAGGCATTTACCTGGTTGTAATCTGATGCTATTTTACCCAGACAACAACCAAAATATGACCTATTTATCAGACCCCTTGATGTTGTCATGAAAAATAAGTATTTAACTAGTTCTAGTCTGGTTACCAGTTCATTGAGTCATCTGTTTGTCATCTGGTTTGCTGATGTTGCTTTACCCATTCAACCAGAAAACAACGTCACTTTGAAGTCAAATATTGCCCTCTGGGGAAGTGTCACTCAGTTGTCAACATCAAAACAAGCAAAAAGAACTAACAGGCCTAGCGTTTAGGATCAGAATGTTTAACTCCAGCAGTGCCGTAGCTGCAGGGTGATCTTCCACACTATCATAAGTGAACTAAGCACGCACCTTACATCTATCTACATAGTAGCAATAAGTTAGTAACTCCACTTTAGAGCAGTGAGATGCATTTACAGATTATCACAAACACCGCCTCCCTGTCTTCACGTATACCTACCGTGCAAATCTCAACTTGATGTGATGGAAATGACCCAATAAGTTAAAATAAAAACATGCCACAAACCACATTCTCTGAATGATATCTAAAATAAACGGAATGTCTACATGATAGGTCTAAACGACATGTGTAAATGATATGTCTCAATGAGATGTCTAGACTTATATTTCTAAATGTGACTCACCACCTGGATTCGGTCTTATGTAGCAAAATTAGAATTTCTGTTTTTTTACATTGAATACAATTAAAGACTCAGAGGTGCAAAATGGTATATCATACACTGCATTTGAAGAACAATGGGAAAGTAATTCTGCTTTGAAAGTTGATAAACTTGGAAATTCACTTTTGAGAATATGGCATTTTAGTGTTTCAGTGAGAGAGCTCTTTGTCCACACCCATTCAGCATCATTCACACCCTAATAAGCTTTAGCCCCATCCATCTCCTTGTGTTCAGAGCACACACTTGACACTCTGGCCAATGATTTGTTTACCTCTGGATAACATGAAAACAGCCTAACCAGCTCTGCTGGCAACAATTTCATTATGCTTTTTTTGCCCACGTTTACTGACACCGGCCATATTCAACAGGTGTTGTACACTTTAGCTTAAGATATGTAGCTAACTACCTAGGTAAACAACATGTAAGATCAAACACATCAAGAGAACAAATCATTGTAGTTAATAAGTAACTGAACTAATTAATCTCTCCCAACCCTAGATCTAGCGGTCTCTGCTTCAAATCCACAGAGCCGGTTGTGATGGGCTCTGTCTCTAGAGTTCCCCCTTCCATCTTGCAGGAGCCTTGGAAAACTCCACAGTGACACACATAAGCCAGCTTGTAGTTTCTCTATAGAGTGATCGATTTGCCCGATAGGTAAGGGAAGACCCCCATGAAATGGACAAAAATGAATGCCAAGGGGCTGGATGCGGTGGTTCATTGGAGTGGTGTCCCCAGCTACGGCGCTCGCTGGCCCCGTTTGCACAGGGTCTCCGGCGGGTCGCCGTGGCCGGCACCAAGCAGCTGACTTAGAACTGGTGCGGACCAGGGGAACCCGACTGTTTAATTAAAACAAAGAATCGTGAAGGCCAGAGGTGCGTGTTAATGCAATGTGATTTCTGCTCAGTGCTCCTCATGTCAAAGTGAAGAAATTCAATGAAGCGCGAGTAAACGGCGGGAGTGACTATGACTCAGGGCTAGTTGAATCGGCAGGTGAGTTGTTGCGGATTCCGACTTCCATGGCCACCGTCCTGCTGTCTATATCGACCAACACCTTTTCTGGGGTCTGATGAGCATCAGCATCGGGTTCCTTAACCCGGCATTCGGTTTGTTCCGCAGCGCCAGTTCTGCTTACCAGAAGTGGCCCACTAGGCGGCTCGCATTCCACTCCCGGCTCCAAGCCAGCGAGCCAGGCTTCTTACACATTTAAAGTTTGAGAATAGGTTGAGATCGTTTCGGCCCCAAAACCTCTAATCATTCGCGTCACAGCTGAACATGTTGGACTATGCACCTGGTGATTGAATGGGTTATGGCTCCTGAAGCCACCAGGGCTGGACTGGGGTTGGTAGATCCCATAGGGGGGCCCCACACCCCCACCATGGGTACCTGGGAACCCAATGTAATTCAATGACAGAGCTATGCTGAAAACTGACAAAGTCCAGCTTTCACTCCAGAGACTAAGTCCAGCCGTGCACCTGGTGATTGAACAGGTTACCAGTTGTCTCCAGATCTCCATGCCTCTGGGCTTATTCTCTCTGCCCTGCCTGCCTGCCTGCCTGCCTGCCCTCTCTCTCTGCCAGTCACTTCATTTCGGTGTACCTGTTGCCCTAAAACACCCTGGTCCTTCATACCCCCAGGCCTCCATACATTCTCATCCGTGACCAAATGTACTTTATTCATCAGTGAATCAAGGGTTGATTTATCCCGCAATTAGTGACCGGGCCCGGGTGGCGTTACGAGGCAAATTTTGGTACCGGTAGTGCCGTGCCTGCGTTTCCAGTGAGTGGCACATATGGACGGTCACGGCTCCATGGTCTGTAACTGATCCTTGATTAAAGTTCATTGTAGCAATGCTTTGTCGAAGTGTACCGAAGGTCTCTTTACTTCCAATGCCGAACTCTGCAAATATCTGGCCCACATAATCCCCGAGATTATCGTACGTTTTGCCCCAGGATGTGAAAAAGAATGGCTCGGTCTCTGAGGTCATGCCAGTCAGATGAGGCCTGATCTGATGGAATCGTATAAGCTAAATATATTCCTTCTGACATTAAAATTTTGCACTCCCCGAAGCTATAGTTCGTTTTGTGGCTTGCTACGCACAACTGGTATCCCCCACTTTTCAGGGTTACTCCTGTAAAATCCCTCTCACTGAACATGGTGACTGGGGATCATCTAGTGCCATTAAATATGGCCAACTGGCTGGTCATGAGAGCCGCAAACCTATGTCTGTCAGAGCAGGTGGCTCGGACCTCCAGTCTATTGAGGACAGAAGGAATAGCCTGATTACTTAGCTCGACAAACTGGCTTAAGTCCACAGCACTGAGCACCTCGTCTCTACAGTGTCTGCGAAATTTCGCCCTGTGCGCTGCCTGGGTCTGCCGCGAATCCCAATCCATCTTTGCCAAGCAGAGTAACACCTTTATAATTCCACCGGCTTTAGCCCGCAGACGATACTTCAGAAAACTTTGAACATCAGCATGATAGATTTTTGTTATGTGGATGGTGCCAAACCACGGCCTTCACATTGGCTATACCACTCAGACACACGTCTGTAATTATCCAGAGAAAACAGTCCTTCATCAGCCTTGCCCTCTGACATAATGCGGAGGAATTCCCATACTCGGGATAGACTGATGCGACTATTGTTCAGTATTATACAGCCTCTCTAGAGCAGGCTGTAGCAGAGGGAGGAGCCGGTAGCTGAGAGGGCAGAATCAGTATCAAACGGGGAGGAGTCAGCCCAGATGTCAGTCAACAGGGCGGACCCATAAAGCTTGACCTCCACCTGCAGCCCACTCATACGAAAGTGTCGCAAACAAC